>NC_132791.1:189136942-189437238 GCF_048418805.1 Vulpes vulpes | reverse complement strand
CGTAGGTGCGAACACCTAAGGGAACCCTAGATAAATGGAGGGTTAGAGGCGTCTGCTGTGCTCACAGTCACTCTGGCAGGCGGGCTGGCGACGGCTGACGGGCGTGGGGTAAGTGAACCTTGTGCTTCAGCTCCGCCTGCGATGCTGGCCACCGTGCTCCAGGAGACGCTGCTGAGGTCTGCCCGGGGACATGCCGAGGCATACCTGACCTGTCCTCACTTGGTCTAAGAAGATAGAGGATGCACACACTTGCACACACAGGTGCACAGGCACAGGTGAGAGAGGGCAAGTCTGGGGCGGGAGCGAATGACCCAGCAGATGCTGGCAACGAGGGGACATCACTAAAGCACAAGAGGGAGGTATGTATTTGCCTTACTTTTATGTTTCTCGGACTTTTCTGTACGTCTGAAATTATTTTCAAAAGAAAAACTAAAGTGCTATACTCGAATGTACGTGACCAACAAGCAATGAGCCCCCCGGGGGTCCCTGGACAGAAATGTTCTTTATTTCAACTGGAGTCTCGATCACACTGGTGTATGTAAACACTGGCCAAAATGCAGCAGATTGCCCCATAAGGGCATGCTGCTAAGTGAGGGAAGGCAGACAGAGGAACACCAATGCTGCGGGTTCTCGCCCATACTGGAATCTGAAAAAGCCACCCTCAGAAATAGAGTCGGGGTCGCAGAGCTGGAGGGGGCAGGCTGTGGGAGGATGTCATGACCCGGACGGCTCCCAGCCGCGAGGGCCTGTGCTCTGGGGCTTCAAGGGGTAGCAGGTGATGCGTGACCAGCACGCTGTGACACATTTGTCGTTAGGAGAGCAGGTGATGAGACGTTTTCACCACACACACGCACAAGGGGTGATCGTGGGGGACTGGAGAGGTTGCCCAATCGTGCTGTGTCATTTCATGATATAGACGTGTGTCAGGTCATCATGTGAGATACCTTCATTTAACATATATTATGCTGATAATGTCTCAATAGAGCAGGAAAGAAGAAAACTGCCACCCGGAAAAAGGAAAAAAAGGGAGGGAGGGAAAGAGGAAAGGAGGGACAGAAGGACAAAGGGATAGACGTTTTATCAAAACGTTCTTTACCAAAAGAAGGAGGAAGGAGAGAGAAAGCCAGTAAGGAAACTTCTTGCTGAGATTTAAATGGCCTGCACCCTGGTGCTCAGGAACAGCCATACGCTTACGAAAGGACAACGCCTGCCTCCCGCGGCATGTACCATCGGTCAGGACTTGGAGCTTTGATTAGCCATTTCCAGTTCTTCGGTTTTATCCTATACCCAGGACCCCATGAAACGTCCCCTCAGGGTCTGTATGAAAGGACGTCTTCGCGCATTTTCTCAAGGCCCGACTCAGATGCCTGTGTCTATGGGAAGCTCTGGGCAGCTCATTCAGGGATTCTTGATTTCCCCCAATTTGACTCAATTCATACATTTCCTCCATACACGGACTATAATGCAGGCCTCACAAAGTCCACAGGATAGGAACGCAGACGCCGCTCTTGCTATGATATTCAAAGGAGAGCCTGGGAACTAAATTTCTGGAGCCCTTCTCTATTCCGGGGCCCTTACACACATTGCCTCTTGCAGTCCTCACGCTCTGAAGTCTGTTTTATGATCGTTATTTTACAGGTGAGGAGCCTGAGGCTCAGTGCAGTTAAGTGGCATTTCCACGGTCATTCAACTAGAAAATGACAACGCCTGAAAGCGACCCTACGTTTTTATGGTTGCAAACCCCACGCTGTACTTGAAATACGCAAATAATCACATAATTTTAAAACAAGTTAACATGTGCCCTAACAGAGACATACAACAATTTAATTTTTCGATATTTTGTGCGAGATCTATATGTTCCTAAGTTGTATTTCCCACTACTTATGATGGGACAGATCACACTGCTAAATTTGCTAAGCGGCGGATGAGCAGAGGATGGGTAAATGTGTCCACATTCAGACAATGTCTTCTATTCAAGGGAGTGTAGATAAATTCACTCATTCAAAAAGTAAACCTTTACACTATATGAAATATCCAAGGAACGTTCTCTATCAAAGGGAATGGTAATTCCCTGGTCAGTTAGAGTGGGACGTTTCAATGTGTCTCGTGGTCTTGGAGAGTCCGGGTCCCAGTGGGATTTGGGTGTGCTGACTCTCTCCCACGGGATGTCTGCGAGTATACGCCAACAGCACTTGCCTGAGGCTCCTCCGAGGTGCCTGCTGACGTCCTCGTGAGAACCCGGCCTCGCCAGGAGACGGGAAGGAATGTGGTCCTCATAGCTGGGGCATGAAGTACGGGGGCTCACAGAAGACATGAATAAACACAAACAAGCAAACAAATAAAAGAACATGTAGCTGAAAAACATGGATTTCTTTTTCCATGTCTACTCTTTTTTTTTTATTATTATTGTATCCTTCATTTCCTATAACCTTGTTTCCTCACCTTGTCCTCTTGCTACTAAGTGACATAAGAGACAAACAAAAATATAAGACACAAAAATAGAAACCCTTCCGTGTCCTCTTAGGTCAGCTGTGAATCATAGTTTTCCGATTTCCTTCCTCCCTTTCATATCTTCCTCTGAGGTATCTTCATCACCCTGTTTAAGTGAGTCTTGGAATTTGAAATCATTTTGAAGTTTCCCGAAGAACAGCTTGAGAGGAAAAGAAATAAAAAGATTACCATGCAAAGAAATATTCCACGCTTGTTTCTGCCATACTTCTCAACTCCAAATGAGCTTTCTTTTCCCTTTATAAACACCCAAATGATGTGTATATAGAATGAAATCCTACAAATCAAGCTCTCCAAGTACTCTCATAGTATAAAACATAAAACTATACTCTCTTGGTATAAAACATAGTATAAAACATAAAACTAAATAATATTACACAATAGTGATGGCTTTTGTCTTGCTGTATGCTTTTATCCATTCAGGCTACTCTAATAAATTATCATAAACTCGGCAGCTCATAAAGAACGGAAATTTATTTCTCATTGTTCTGAAGGCTGGAGGTCCAAGATGCAATTGCTGCTGTGTATTCAGGTGAAGACCCATTTCCTGGTTCAGAGCTGCATCTTCTCACCGTGCCCTCCCGCGGTGGAAGGGGCTAGGGGGTCTTTCGTAAGGGCAGTAATCCCATTCATGAGAACTGCAGCCTTAGGATCTGACGCTTGCCCACAGCCCCATCTGCTAATACCATCAACTTAAGATTTCAACATAGGAGTTTGGGGAGGATGCAAACTTTCAGACCATAGCACCATCTAATATTTCTTAAATAAAGATCGGCTGTTAAGTGCTTCTAGACTTTATTGTCAACAAAAATACATATCAGATGGTACTGCTTTCTGTTAGAAAAAGAGACTCATAACTCAACAAATTTTCCTCTTAGTGTTAATTTCTAGGAAGTACAGAATGATAGTTAATACTACCTAATAATTAATGTAATAAATACTATATTCCTGGTCCCTAGACATTCATCTACCACTTATTTGGCCAAATTCCCCTTTTTAATATTGTTTAAATCATGTCAAATCCCTTTTAGGTATAGAACATGAGATATTAATGGGATCTAACAAAATTGTGCTGCTATAACCCAACTCAGAGTCTATATGAGTGAGAGAGGATAAAAAAATTAAAGCTAGGATGGCTGAAGGGAGATCGATTAAAAGTTCAGCAGCATCTTTAGCTATCTGGAAATGTGTTTGTGGAATCCATAATTTTAATTTATGACTAACTAGAACATATACATTTTTGATTGCCTACAACTACAGGGGCATATTAAGTGCTTTTTAAAAAAGCATCCTCATGTCAATTCTTACATAAAATAAATATTGCTTTGTTTCTCTGCCTCAAAATTCTTTTAAAACTTGGGGCCTCTGGATGGCTCAGTTGGTTGAGCATCTGACACTTGATTTAGGCTCAGGTCATGATCTCGGGGTCATGAGATTGAGCCCCGCGTCAGGCTCTGAGCTAGGTGTGGATCCTGCTTAAGATTCTCTTTCCCTCACTGCTTCTAAGCCCACGCTCCCCAAGCCCCGACGTCTCCCCAGCTCCACCATACAGGATCTCTCTCTCAAAAACAATTCTTTTAAAAATTATGTTTTAGAGATAGACAAGCCAATATCTTGCTTCTTTGTTCTTAAGAGATTGCGATGGTAAAGCTTCCTTCAAGAGGATAAAAGAAATGATCTGTCTTCCTTCTTTGGCATGAATGGTTTGGATAACCTTCCTCTTACTAGCAGAGTGTATCTGGTGGCTCTGTACCCACCCCTTTCGTTTAAAATTAAGGAGTATGTTTGTCTCCTTTCTGGATTCTTCTAAATTACTAGCATTCAAGTTCTTCATGATTTCCTTTCAACCCAGCAACAGGGATAGGAAGAAGAAATGTTCTCTAAAGGGCATTTTCCTCACAGGCTCTAGTCATGGTAGGAGGTGAAGCACTCTCTAAGCTAAGAAACCTTCACTTATTTTTAACAGCAAGAAGAGAAGTTTTGTTGTTATTGCTGTTATTGTTGTTGTTTTAATAAAAATCTACTTCAATTAGTATTGGAAAAGGGAGGGAAGAAAGGAAGAAAGAAGAAATCTGTTAATTGGTAAAATTGTGCATCAAATAACTTAAAAATCTACATTCTTTTGTGGCAGTTATTATCAGTAAAAGTAGATTACAGATCTATTCTTAGATATGTGAGCAAATATGTATATATAAGGCTATTGTAATTTTAAAAGTGAAAAACTTTAATAAACCTAAAAATCCAATTAAAGGAGATCATTGAATAAACTCTGGTACACTGATTATTTTCAATCTCATATTATCAGGAAATTTTAAATGAATGTTTTATACTTTCATCCATGCTATATAAACAAGGATAAATATAAATGTAAAAGATGCATATACACATAGAGCAATTTGAGTTATTTCTTAGAGGTAGAAATGAATTTTCAAGCTTTTATGTGATACTCAAGAGAACACAGAATTTATATATATATATATATATATTTTTTTTTTTTTTTTTTTTTGGCTTGCATGATTGTGGATGATTGTGGAGACTGATGAGACCCAGGGGTTACAGTCAGCACGCTGAGATCCAGGGGAGCTGACACTGTAGTTCAGCTGAAAGTTGGCAGGCTCCAGACCCAGGAAGAAGCTAATACTTCGTTTCCATTCTGAAAGGATAAAAAAAACAATGTCTGAGCTTAAGGTAATCAGGCAAGAATAAATTCCTTCTTGTTTGAGTAAGGGTCAGCCTTTGGCTCTATTCAGACCTTGAGTTGATTGGATAAGGCCCACCCGTATTAGAGAGGGAAATCTGCTTTACCTAGTCCATTGATTTTAATGTTAGTTATCCAAAAACACTGTCACAGAAACATACAGAAAAATGTTTGTCCAAATAATGGACACTCTGTGGCCCAGTCAAGTTGACACATAAAATTAGCCATCACACAGAGATTGCATTTGAAAAGCAAGTAGCTGCATGCATATTCATAAGGATCATTGACATAGAATTATGGCTGGCCTACTGAATCGCAAGAAAACATGGATTTCATCAGTGCTTTTCCTGGAGACAAAGTTAGTTGACACATGTTCTAAAATTGTGTTTTGGTGTCCCTGGGTGGTTTAGTGGGTTAAGCATCCAACCCTTGGTTTCTGCTCAGATCATTATTTTGTGGCTGTGGGATCACGCCTCACATGGAGCTCCTGGCCAAGCACAGAGTCTGCTTCAGGTCCTCTCTCCCTTTCTCTGCCCTTTCCCCCACTCATAAGCATGCTCTCTCTTTCTCTCTCTCTCTCTGGCAAATAAACTAAAATAAAATAAAGAAAATAAAATGTAAAACAAAATAAAATTGTGTTTCATTCTGTGTATAAGCACTGACCCCTAGTCTTGAGGTTCAAGACTCCCTTCGATGTTCATATTAAGCCTTCTAAGTAAGGTTTACAAAGACATAAGGACAGTCCATTCATCCCAGTTATCTCAACCTTCTCTCTACCTTATCACTTTGAAGCTACCTGGTAATGGGCAGAAGAGAGTGCTAGGTGCACCCTCTAGGGATTACCTGCTTACACAGAGGTGTCTTTCATTGTCTTTGATTGACTAAGCTGTTTTATGACTACATAGGGTTAGAAGAAAACTAATAGTAATGTAAATACTTCCTGTCCAGGGCAATGTAAATTATTTCTATTCATAATAATGAACTAAGTTTTGTTTGATAGAGTAAAAATCTCTGTGAATTAAATTCTCATTTGAACCAATTTCAATGTATTCCTGGTTCCCTCATTAATTAACAAATTATATAAAAACTTTGACATATGTTCATTTTATATTGTATAAAATATTTATATTTGCATTGTGCCTTGAACTTCTTTGTTAAATTCACTGTTCTTGTAATTACTTGCTCAAAAATCTGTTTTAGCCAGTGGATTACAAGCTCAGTGAAGGTAAGGACCACATTTGTCTTGTTTATTGCTGTATCCCCAGGGCTTACTATCAGGAATTTAGTAGGGCTTAGAGAATATCCTCATGGTTCCCTGAATTAGTAAATGCAAATGAATCAAAGATATTTCTGAGCAATCAAATGAGTCCCGGGGGAGAAAGTTTCAGTAGTATTAAGAAAGCATTGAATGGCCTCATTAAATCAGAACATGCAAAGTGTTTACATGCAAAATTTATAATGAAAAAGCCACTATTTAAAGAGCTCTTTGAACACCATTGCTGGGAAACTGCAATGTTTTTGGAGAGGACTCCAATGGTGCCAAAAAGGCACAGACTACACACCATTACAACTTGGAACAGAGACATTTTTGGATAATAATGTAAGATCTTTTTTTTTCCCTCTTAACTTCTTGTACCTAGGGATTTATCCACATGTTTCTTACTCATTTTCCATTAATTTTTAGATTTTAATTTTTAAGGATGATTTTTTTTTGTTATTTTTTAATGAAAAATTTCTGGTTGCTAGAGAATATTTTGCAAGGAATTTTAAAAGTCAAGCCCATGAAATATTTGAGTTTTTTACACTTCATCTGGTTAGACTTAGATCTTTTGCAAAAAAAGTGCAGTTCGTTGAGTACTACATAGATGATTTTATAAAGGTTGGTGGAAACTGAAAATGCATCTTTCCTGATAGACTCAGTATTCTTGTTAATATTAATATCTAAACTCCCAACACATAGCTTTCAATAAACATTGGGGGAAAAAAACCTACCATTTATTTGTTCTGTAACACTGGTAATGAAATTTATTATTCTGTGTCTAACTGGTGTTGGTATGTTAGACAGACAGGGAAATGAGATTAAAAGACTTGCTATGGATGTAGTGCATTTCTTCCATAGAAGACAATAAAAAGAAAAACAATACAGAAAAAAAGAACTTTGAAAATCAATTTGTAATTCTGATTAGGCATTAGAAAACCAACATTCACAGACCATTAACTTTACATTAAGGTGTTAAAACATCCAAAGATCTTTCCAGTATTGTATCTCTTTACAATTCCTGCTTTAGAGCCACATACATGTTACTTATTGAGAGGCTGTTTTGCCTTGCATCAATATATTCAGCAACTATGAGAATCTTAGCTGCTTTTTTTAGCATAATTCCTGAGTACTTCCTTGTATTTTTTTCCTCCTATCTCAAAACATTTCTGATGAGTTAATTATCATTTCCAAGTAACAAATATCTCCCTCCAATAAATGATATTGGGTAAATTAAATCTCTGTGATTACCATCTAGATTTGTCTAATTAGTAATTAATATGTTTAAAATTCTAATAAGATGGAAATGGTCAAAGAAAGTGGAGATGGCCTCATTTGCTGTCATGGTTTCTTTTATCTATTTATAAATTCATAACCTGCAGAGATCTAGAAAAGAGACAGCTTGTCTAAGCATACTTTTTAAATGGAAAATCATAAGGCACTTTGCATCATAATGAGGTGTTCTTCTGGGTGCGTGGAGATCTGAGTTTGAATTCTGAACCCACTCCTTAACCAAGGCCATACAACGATGAACTTCAGAGACCTTAACTATAGAAATGGGATTGGAGAGTTGAATGGGGAAATACATATAAAGCACACTGAACGGTACCTGCCCCATAGCCTGCACTCAATATGGTGGAATCAATGGACTTTGTTAATACTATTGATTATTGAAAGGAGTTGCTATTGTTACCCAACCCAAGTTCAGCTGCCTATTGTTCAAGAGACTAATACTCAAGAGATGACTGCTGATTGGAAAGTAATATGAGCTTTTATTCAGAAGGCTGGCACCCTGAGGAGAGGGCAGACCATTGCCCAAAGGCTAACTAACTTCAAGGGTTTTGTGTGGCCCAGGGGTTTTTAAAGGGGTGTAGGGTAGTTAGTTCATCAGTAAAGGGGATGCATTGGTCTCTAACATTTTTTGATTATGTGCAAACTCACTGATGCCAGCTGCAGACATTATCTCAGGGCTCGGAGGTTGTGCAAGGGGGTCTGGTTCCTGTATTGTGATTGCATAAGTGCTCTGTTCTTTCTAGAAAAGAATGCATGATCTATAAATATACAAAGGAAGATTAGTTAATTGATCACGTGGGCTAAGGGCATTTGCTATAGTTTAAAGGCTACTGGGTTAGCGGGAGATGATGAAATAGCTTTACTATCTGTCTTCGTAACTGAAATAGTTACTTCAGCCAAAACTATTACACAGATTTCTTTAGAACTAAATAGAAGGGACATCCAGGAAGACTAACCAGAGAGAGAAACAAAGGAAATCAAAACATAAAATGAAAGCCTGATGAATAAAATAAACAAATTGAGGCCAAAATAAGATGATGAAGGAAAGAGAAAAAAAAAAAAACAGTCATATTTTGTGTCAAACTTAATTGGTAAAGTTACTCATTTGCTATTTGATTTACTAGCAGTTATATTGCAATGCAATTTACAGTCGAGAGAACTGGATAGTTTGCATAACAACAGAACTGATGGTCCAGAAAACTGAGAGAATTCAACTGTTTATGGTCTGTGTATCTTCAGGCAAGACACTTGATCACTCTGGGTTACTTTGTTCATTTGAGGGTTTTGTAGCAAATGCAAACTTAGCTTCTTTCCAACTTGAACATTTCTATAGTCTATGAATAGTTGAGTTCTATGCCCCCAATTTAATCTACTGTGCTGAGTTTTATCTGAGCCATTGGTCAAGTAGTCCAAACTTATACTCTTTAAAGGATTATTTCTGCTCCTGTTCTGTAACACTTGTCCCACATCCCCTTTTGTGCTGTTTGTCCTGTTATTAAAGGAAATACTCTTGGTTGGCTTGTGAATGTTGGGAAGGAAGAATTTCCTCTACTATTGAAGGTCCTTCTAGCTGGACTAAGAGTCAAATTGACATGAGACAGATAAAAGATTGATCAAATTTAATAGTGCTCATATGATGAATCCACAGAAACATGGAATCCCAAAGACAGGCAACATGATACTTATATGAGCTAAGGAGAGAGATAGGAGTGTGAAGATACAAAGAGGAGAAAGACTATTAGCAGGAAGGTGAGAGAAGATGTTTGGAAGATAAAGGTTGCCCTTTTTGGCAGATAAGTTTCCTAGGTAAAGGAAAATCTCTGTTCATAACTCTCTTTCTGGTATAAGCAGACAGTCAAGGGGAGGTAATGAGCTTTTTTCTAAATCTTCTAGGTTTGGATTTGAAACATGAATAATGTTTATGCCAAAGTGGGCCATTTGGGGGCAGCCTGCTCTTGGTCCCTATGTGAGAAGAGGCATATGCATACTTAGAGAATATCTTCAGAGTGAAATGGTGCTTAATCACAAAATTCTTCTGTTATTAATTTGGATAAACAATGTTGTAATTGGCCAGCCAACCTCACAGTCACATGGAAGACAAATATTACAATATTTGTTGTATACTAATGCTGAAGGAAGCCCATTAACTGATTATCTGTGTGATGTTGTATGGTCAGCCCCCCACTGTTTTTTAGAAAACAAAGTTAGAGTCTTGTATCTGTGAACCTCAGAGTACTAATATGAAAAGAAAAAAAATAGGAAACTAGTACATTTTGTGGATCTATTTATGCTTTTGAGATAGATTAAGTGATAAAAAAAAATCACATAAGGTAGCTATTGCTGCCTTTTACCATTATTCCCAAACTACGATGTGCAGACAGGTCACTTGAAGGACTATTAAAATCGTGCAGATTCTGATTCAGTAGGTCTAGGGTAGGGCCTGGGCTTCTGAATGTCTAACAAGCTTTTAGGCAATGTTGATGCTGGGGTCAGAGGGCCAGGCTTAGAGTGATGGGGGCCTACATTGTGCATTCAGCCTCACCTGAACTCTCTGTAAGTGCATGTTAAGGTGAAGTAAACATAACCGCTCTACTGTTTTGCTGGAGATGTGCCCGTGTGTAGTTGTTTGGTCTTTCAGTTTCCTTCCTTACAAGAGGATGCAATTCTACTTGTTTTGGCAAACCATTATAATATCCAATGAACACTGATACAAAATGTTTTCAAATGTTGGGTCCCAACCCTTTTAGAAGCTTCCTGGATAAAATCTGAAAATAGCCCCTGTATCTGAAGGGGAGGGAGAGACCAGAGAGAGAGGCAGGCCACTCCAGGTTAGTAGGTGGCAGCTTTCATAAGCAAGGAGAACTTACATAGGAGGCTTCTCTTGGGTGGTAGCAAGACAAATGGATCCCTGCATCCATGAAATCTTAAACGTTTTATGGCACATCATTGCCTCAGGTCCCAAGATCTCAGCATCATTGTGAGGATTAAATGATATTATGCACATAAAAGATTTTGTGCTCTGGTCATATAGGAAATGTTTTTTTAAAAAAATCTTGCTGTGAATGTACATATACACTCACCCAAACAAAATAACCAAGTAAGCTAAAACAAAACAAAATTAAACCTCCTGAAAGGGAAGCTGCTTTCTTTGTTAGTCTCTAAGAGCTTAGTTTAAAAACAACATATTTCAAGTATTCATAAGGCAGTCAGTATTAGACGCTGCCAAATTGTTTCTTTTCCTTGAAATCTGGTTAATTCCTGCTGTTTATCGTGCTGGCCACAGGGATGCACTGTGCTTCTTTCAAAATCTCTTTGAAAGTGTTATCAGTTTGGCTGATGGAACATTTGAGCCAGAATGTAAACTGAGGAAGAACAGCCTGGGAAGATAGTCAATATATAGTAGAAAACACCTGGGACTTAGAGGCAGAGAGATCTGGATGGAAATTCTGGTTCTAGCAAGTGTCAAAACCTCAACAAGTTTCATCTGTAAAATGGAGGACACAAACCTCACTTCAAAGTGAAATTACAAGGATGAAGGGATAGTGGGCAGAAAAAAACACAAAGGAGATGCCAGATACCTGGTAGAAAATTATCTTGGAAAGCTCCTCATTTTTGCAGAGTCCTGTATGATGAGAATTTCACTTGAGCTTTTCCTGATCCTCATTTCTCAGAGAAATTAGAATTCTGTGACCTAGAATCTCTAAGAGATTGAGGTAGTAAATAAAGGGGTTTTCTGTTCACTTCCAGGTAACTGAAATATCCACCATGTTCACAATCACTTGAATTACTTGAGATTTTGTAATAGGATCACTTCAAAATTGGGATTCACAAGTTAGGTGCGTCCTTAACTCTTACTCCTGGGCTGGTGCTGGGCAGTAGAATATAGTGCTCGGCAGCCTATAATCTTGTTTCATTGTCCTTCCAAAGGTCTATGCTTTTCAATATTGGCTCCTCAGCCAGGTGTATTGTCCTGGATCAGGCCATAAGACTTTTCAACATAGAAAGGTAAAACCTGAGATTTCGGATATAGTCAAGATTATGTCCTTAGAACGTTCTCTAAGCCTCAGTAAGAAACACATTTTCAGTAGCACAAGACCAGTCAATATTCAGAGATTCGATAAAAGGACATGCTGATCAAGACATACGATGTGGCACATTTTCTCCTCAAATCTGGGAAACGGTTTTGACGTTTCCCTTTTTGTCATAATATAATGTACTTTCAATACTATAGTGGAATCCTCTCAGGGTGAAGCCATTTATCACAAGACTAAATGCATGAGCTGTCTTGCTTCACTCTGATCCTCAGACTGGAACTTTCAGTGGACTCTAAAATGTGTAATTAACATTTGTTTCTAACATTCTGAAGATAACTTTTCTCTCCAGTTCTGACTCCCGCTTACCAGTATAAATTCCATGAATTTCTACCCTAAAATTAAGAAAGTGTTGTGATATAGATAGTAGCTTTTTGCTGTACTAAAAAATACAGTTTAAGATAACATGGATTTTAATTTCAAAAAATATGATTTTGTGCCATAAAAACAACTACAACTATCATTTTTTAGTGAATATGGGTGAGGTCCTTTGCTAAATGCTTCATACATAATTTTGGTTAGTTTTCACTAGAACCCGTCCAGGTAAATGCTTATAGCCTCATTTTATATGTTAGGATACTGAGAAAACTTGAAACGGTAGTCTACGCACAGGAGTGTCTGGTGAAAATGTATATGGCTATTTATGAAGTTTTTCTGAGACTAGTATAATTAGGAGACTTAGAAATGCAATTCAGAGCAGAAACATGTAAAATGAAATGAGAGTATTTCCACTTTGGGGCATATGGAGTAGGTGTCCTTTTTCCAATTTCTCTTGCTATATACAACTAAAACTCCTGAATATTATACATAAAATACACAATAAGACTCTGAAAGTGACTAGGAACTTTGGGACCCAAGGCGTGACACCGTGGTGGGTTCCTTAGATTTTCTTTGACTTCATACTTCGTAGACTTAAAGCCAAAAAAGCTGGCAATCTGGAAATGCCAATAGACAGAAAAAAAGAGTCCAACAAAAACCTGTTTTCTCTAACTAAAAGACAAAGGCAGGATGGGCCTACCAAGGCAGAAAAAAAACACTTTAGACTACAATAATTTTATTTTATCCAAAAAATCTCAGAAAAAGCTGTTGCCCTACTCCTACCCCTACAATTGCAGGCCAAGCGGGGAGCCTAGTTAACACTCGGCTTTAGTGAGGCCAGTGGGGTGGTGTCCAGGAAGCCCAAGTCAGGAGCTATGACTTCCATGACTACCATGAATAATGAGACTACCCCTCCTTCCCTCTCAGTGAGACCCCATGGGAAGCTTAGACTTGATCCCCGCTCTGCAGCAATGGGGTACTTTTCCTCTTGCTCTCCATACTGAGGTGGTCTGACAGGAGACATGTGAAATAATGGGGACATTTCACCACTGCCCAGTAATAACAAGGGCACTTCCCCAACCTTGGTCCGAGTGAAGTGCACATAAAGAAGAGTGACAAGGGACACCGCCAAGAGGTGTTGGTGGAAGTCTAGTGAACAGGTGAGAGCTAGTTTGTATCAGCTCTAAGGAGGAGTTCCTTTCCTTTCATTGGTATCAGTGGAGGCCAAGCGGGGAACCTGGATGACTATCCACCTGGCAGGACTGAGGCACTGCCACTCCTCCCATTTCCAGAGTAACGTCAGAAGAAACCAGGTGAAGCACATCCAGTCATGATCCAGAGTTTCATAACACAGTAACCCCAGTTTCCAGGTTCCAATAAAAAATCACCTGTATTACCGAGAACCAGATAGATCTCAAACTGAATGAAGAAGACAATTAACAGACACCAGCAATAAGATGAGAAATGTTCAAATTATTTGGCAAATGATTTAAAACAGCTGTAACAAAAATGCTTCGGTGAATGTGAATACCCGTGACATAAATTAAAAAATAGAAAGTCACGGCAAGACCTAAACATTCTTCTTAAAGAAATAGAAGAAATAAAAAAGAACCAAGTGGAAATTTATAAAAGTTTCAGGAAATTCAGTAACTGAGATAAAATACCAAGTGAACTGACTCAACAGCCAAATAGAGGAGACAAAGAGGAAAAAAAAAAATCATTGAACTTGACAGAACAATAGACATAACACAATCTGAATAACAAAAAGAAACTACACACAGATAATAAGGGCTTCAGAGACCTATGGGAATATGATAAAAGCTCTCACTATGTCACTGAAGTCCTAGCAGCAGAAGATAAAGAGGGAGGGACTGAAAAAGTATTTGAAGAAATAATGGCTGAAAAGTATCTAAATGTGTCAAAAGAAATAAACCTGTAGATTCCAGAATCTGAGGGAAACTCAGGCAGGATAAATCCAAAGATATCCATCCCAAGACATATTATGGTCAGACTTCTAAGAAATAAAGACAAACAGATCTTGAAAGCAGACAAAGAAACAATGCTTTATCTATAAGGGAGAAATAATTCAAACCGCAGAGGAAGTGACACTAGGCTTTTTCAAATACTATAAGAAAAGAATTTACGACCTAAAATCCTATTATCAGGCCAAAGTTTTCTTCAGGAATGAAGGGAAATGAAGACATTCTCGATGAAGGCAGAACTAGCTGCCGTGTATGATTTTCGCTATTTAGCCTACCTCAAGACATAGACACATGCACAGTGCGTACTAGTTTGACTGCTACTGTTTTCCTTTCATGTTAGAACTCTGAGGTTCACAGATACGAGACTCTAATTGGTTTTCTAAAGAATGATATGGGGGTGTGGGTTGGTGGGGAGGGCTTGCTGGTAAGATACTACCACACAGATGGTTATTCCATGGACTTACTTCCACATTCGTTATGACCTGTATCTTCTGTGTGGTTGTGAGGTGTGGGTAATTACAATTTTACTCATCCCGGGATATCACACCGCTGGGTAATAAGGCCGAATTCATGTCCTCCTTCTAAGAGCAAAGCTCTTTCCACCACATTTTAATTTCTGAGATGGCCGAAGAAAAAAGAGCTTTCTTCTATGTTTCCCTTACGGTTATTTTCCCCATCGTGTTTAGCACATCTCTTATGTTGTTGATGCTCAGTAAGTGGGAGTTAAGGAGAATGAGATCATTTTCTTCATGTAGGGCACCTCTCTCCCATATCATGGTCTTACCACCTCATAGTTGAGAATGTAAAACTTGGCAATTTCTATTCACAGCTTTGAATGATTTAGAATTCTATTTTGCATTTCAGTTTTGTCTGAACCCATATGGCAAAGTCAGAACTCCAAACAAATGTGATAAATTCCATCTTGTGCTAGCCATTCCCTGTGGCTTGGTAAAGCACCGCAAGTTTTTCATTACTTAATTCTTCTTTATTCCATGACCATCTGTATCTCCATCTTCAGACTTGGATGGGTCTCACAACTGTCTCTGAAAGTCAGTGTAAAAGAGTTCCAGTATGTTCATTTGTTACGTGTGAGACTTTAAGAGACCAAGACAGAAAATAAACCAACTTGAAAACAGAGTTGGTAGTGCTTGTGCAGCACGGTACTTGAACACAGGTATGTTCACCTCTACGAGATGGTTCTCAGAGCGAGAGTCCATACTTAGAGTTCATAGATCGTCACTTGGTAGGTAGCATAGATACTTACCAAGTAATTAATATTTACCAGATACTAAGGACTTAGCATATACTGTTGTATTAAATTCTCCAGACAACCCTTTGAACCAAACACTGATGTTATCCCCACTTAATCCTAAGCTTAATTTCTTTATAAAAGTGCTGGGCACCCAAAAACTGAGTTATTATTTCCCACAAAGTGCAGGTTGTACATATGAACACTCAGACTAAGATACGGAGGTAGGCTTCAGAGAAGATTTTACATCTGAGCTGTGTCTTGAAGAATGAGTGGGATTTGCACAGACAGAGCATGATAGAAAGGATATTTGGGGATGTAAGACCAATCTGTACCGAAAAATCCAATGAACTCACAATTGAATGATTTACTCGGACACCAACATGGCAAATCTGTGGCTAGAGAGCATGTGAGAAGGTGTCTGATGACTAGGAAAGTCACTCTGGGCTTCTTGTGTGTGGCCTTGAATATGCCAACCGTCCGGGCCTCATTCTCCAGGTGATGGGGAGCTGAAATGGGGGATGCTGTGACTCTGTGGCAGCAGTGCAAATGATCCAACGAAGAGGAATCAGAGACAGGAACACGAGGTAGGTCTTCTCAGACTAATTGGTTGAGGGCGAACATGAGCTTTGAGCTCATTAATATGCTTTGCTCTCTATTAGATTTTATGTCCTGTGGCTCATTAATTCCCTGTTGATGTAGCTTCAGGCTGTGTTTCCTCCTCACTGGGTTCATGGGGTAAAGATTTTCCTCTCCCCTTAAAACTGTATCAACACCAAGCTTGGCTGGGCTGTGCAGCATTTGCCAATTCTTTTGTGAGCACCTCTGACCCATAAGTGAGTTCCATTTCGAACTTTAACTCAAGAGCTAGAGGGCAAAAATTAAATGTGATGAGATTGGGCTGAGATATTCACATCTATTTCTGAGACTTTTTACAAATGAGATGCAGTTTCTTTGTTTGTGTCATTGATCTTATTTCTCCAGAGGGTAGAAAGTGTGATTGTTTGGTGCTTTTATCATTCAGCGTGTTTATGTGATGAGAAGGGAGAGTCCAGGCCAAAGCAAAGGCCTAGGTAATTGTTTTCTTTTAGAATGAATTGAAAATGCTTATGTAGTGTATGTGGCTCTTGCTATACATAAACACATAAAATAAAAATAAATTTAAAAAAATGAATGAAGAAATCAGAATAACTGGAAAACGAGACAGAATTAGATGATAGAAAAGAGAGGAACAGGAGCACTGACGTGGCTCATCTGGTTAAACACCCAATTCTTGATTTTGGCTCAGGTCATGATCTCAGGGTTGTAGGATGGAGCCCGGCATCAGGCTTCATGCTCCGTGGGGAATCCGCTTCTCTCTCTCGCTCTCCTCTTCTCCCTTTGCCCCTCCCCCAAGCCATGCTCACTCTTTCTCTTTCTCTCCCTCTAAAATAAATAAATCTTTTAAAAAAAGAAAGTGATGATAGTACCCACAATGTCGATCTTAAAAACCTGTGTGCCCGTAAGTGGTGGGCCATAAACTGGGTTTTGAGTCATCTTTAACCAACCCAGGGATCCTGAGCCTTTCCAGTGTCCATTAAGCGAGGAAAAGAAGTAAACAAAAACCAAAAGCTTGTATTCGAGAAGTATGTGATTTGTGTTCTGAGTTCTCCAGTATTCAGTGGTCCCCAGGGGAGTATTACAATCTATAAGGAAAACGGTCCTTCAGAAATGCCCGTGTAGTACAGCTGCCACTTCAGAGAATCCTTCTCAGCTCTACCCACTGGCAGGTGATTGAGATACGTTTCGATAACAAATGCTATGAGGTTGGTGGTGGAAGAAAGAATTCAGCAAGGCTGTTCAGATATGAAGTTTTCTAATCATCTTGCATAATAAGAATAGATTTTAAAGCAGCTATCCTTCCCTCAGATGATATTGGTCTCTGGAGAATCTTTCCAAGTGTTGGTTGGGGCCCAACACAGACCCATTAGAACATGTCATCTTGGACCAGGTTTCTTTCTGGGGTACCCCCAAAACAAGCTGGATGCAAAACATGCAGCTAAGGAAGCAAACTAGCTAGTCTGAGATATAATAGTAAGCATGTCGGTTCCGAATTGGGAGGCCTGGCCAGAATTACTGACTTCGATCTTACAATGATTAGTTGTGATTTTTGACTTGTGAACTAGGGTGTTTTGACTTCTCCAGGAAATACTCAATTTATTTCTGAAACGAAACCTAAGTACAAAGTATTTCTTGGAGTAAAAGACAAGGTGACGAGAGAAAATGCTGTCCCTAAGGAGCTCAAGTACGTAATACACAGAGAGCTGGGGAGAACTGGAATGGTTTAGAGGCGGACCTCTGCTGCACAGCCTTGCAAGTGGCCATTCCAACTACTGAAACACGGAAATTGGACCCCATCCATGGTAGGCTAAAAAACTGGAGAGAGTTGTATTTCTTGCTTTCTCTACTGAGCATTTTCAGCATCTTTGCTGCACACCCTCACAAAGTTATTTACCACAGGTGTGCTGGTAATTATGATATATTATAAACATTTACGTTGTATAATGGTCCTCAACGTCTTCCACCTGTGACCTGGTGCCTGCATACCAAGCAGTCATGCAAAGCAGGTAGAAAAGCAGGCTGCCAACCTAAGATTTGTTTTTCTCCTTTCAAATGTGCCTTTCTCTTAGGGCACGAATGTTTATCTAAGGATTTTTTCCCATCGGTTTTCTAAATTGTTGCGGTTAATTGCATTTTTTAAGTCTTAAAATATTAACAATTTAAAATAGAAACCTTTCCAGATGACATGCATGCTTCATTGTCTTCTTAAACCAAGTAAAGTCCAAAAAAAAAAACACGCTTATTTTCTAAATGGCCCAGATCTTATGTTATCAATAATTAGGCCATGATGAAATGAGTCTTTTCAGTGGGTATTACTGATGCAAAAGCTGGTTTTCCTTGCGCTAAGTGGTCACATATGTCATTGTCTCAAGAACGCTCGCCTTTGTTTTCATAATAATAACAAAATCTTCTACTATAGGATGGTCCTTCTGCTATTTAGCAGGTTTGTTTGGTGATATCAATGTTTTCGCATTTAATATCATGCTCCCAGTCCATCCCCATTATAATGAGCATCTCTTTTTCTGAAAGCACGCCTACTAGAATAGCAGCGGCAGTGGTAACAATCAACACCCACGGCACCTAGCCAGGGCTAATGGGGTCCAGCGACTCCAGGAGAAACTTTACAGCTAGTGCCTCACTGTCACTCTCTATTGTTTATGAGCTAACAATAGCTCTATTATTAACCCAAGTCAGGGATTTTTTAATATCAGAGAGTTGAGCCAAAGAGAACATTTCATTTGTTTGCAATTACTCAGAGTGGAAGTTGGTAGTAAATACAAGCTCCCGTTTCACTATTTTTGAAGCAGCAAGTCCTGAGCATCAACACTTTTGAAAAAAGGAGATAAGAGACTTTACCTCCTGGCTCCGTGGGATGGAGGATATTGGAGATCTACCCTCCAAAGGGGTAAGATTGAATGTGCGAAAATCCTGTGAATAAGATGTTAGATTTTTTTTTCTTCTTGAGAGATCATTAAGTTGCCAGAAAATTAGAAGAGAACACAAATTAACACAGCTCTAGAATCCAAACATTTCAAGATAATAATGTAGTGTTCACAGAGGGGGAAAAAAAAAAAAACCCTGAAACAAACACAACAAAATATTCTTTGGAAGGAAATCCATGAGAGCATCTGTCAGACAGGTAGATAAACTAAACCAAATATATCTAAACAAAGAAACTCAAATCCCACACTCACAGGAAATTCCATAGACATGTGAAATGTGCATCTACAACATAAAACGTTGTAAATTTTGGATTTTTTCAGAAGATAATTCTTGTCTTTAGCTTGGTTCTGTTTGCTAACTCCTCCTGAAATTCAGCCCGAAGGTTGGAGGAGGGCCAGGGGTATGGTGAGCAAGAACGATGGAGAGGCCAAAAAGTCATCATGAGAACACTGTCCTAAGTGCTCAAGATGCTAATAAGAAGCTTTAAGAATCAAGAAAGGGAGTTGGTTTGGGAAAAAGGAGCTCAGTTATTGGAATGTTGATTTTGATGTGCCAGCAGGACATCAGGAAGGCATTCTTCAAGGGCAGGTGGTTATTCTGTTCTTAGGATCCAAGGGAGGAATAGAGTTGGCCCTGGTGACTCAGGAGATGCTTTCACGTGAGAGCTCTGAGAAGGAGATGAGCAGTCGAAGGGAGGAGGCAAGAACCCAGGCTAATGCCATATCACAGAAACCATGGATGGAGAAGATCAGAAAAGATGGGGGGGGGGGGATGTGTGGTCAGAACTGCCAAACTATTCCTGGAAAAAAAATCAACGTATTTTTATGTGAGAATGTGAGTTGAACCCCAGTGTGCTCAGAGAACGTCAAGTTTCTTATGGAAAATTCTAGCCTCCCTTTCAAGTTTGCAGTCTTGTTTGACCACTTGTTGAGAACAGTCTGTGAATCCAACTTGTCATGCACCCAGACCCTCTGGTTTCTAACCTACGTGCTTATCATTGATGCTTTTTACCTTTTTGTCGCTCCTTATAATTACCACTAGGGACCTCTGTCTCAGTTTCCACTTTAACTTCTCTCCACACTTTTTCTGGCTACTCTTCACCTTGAATTCCTTACAGTTAAAAATGTCCCCTTCACCTGTCTATCCTGTGCCATCCTCCCGGATGACAGACACAGGTGGGACACAGGTGTAGACCAAACACCAAAGAGGCAATACCAGCAGTGTACACACACAACCGAAAAACAGCACAATTATTTTACTAATCAAACTTTTAAGCATCAGAGCCTAAAGGACCCATTTTTACTGTAAAAATACATTCTAAGTACTTATATGTAAATTATGCTCTTTTCCCATTTTACATAGTTGGTAACACTTAGAAAACCTGTTGCCGCCGAATGTCACATTCTTGTTTTGTTCTGTAGATGAAAACTGAGATGCTTAGATCGAAGAAGACAAAGTTAGCTTCTGGAAAGGGAAACGGGTGTGATCAAAATGCACAGTCTGTCCAGTGTCTTAGTCGGCTAGGGCTGCTGTAACGAAATACCAGAGACTGGGTGGCTTAAACAAGAGACATTAAATCTTAGGGTTCTAGAGACCGAGAAGCCAGAAATCCAAGTCACAATGCATTTGATGTCGGGGGAGAACCCTTTCTCCGGCTTGCAGGTGGCATCTTTCTTGCTGTCTCCCCACATGGTCTTTCCTCAGTGCGCTAATCCCATCCTGGGGGTCACAGCCCCATGACTTCACCGAAATCTGATTATACCCGGAAAGGTTTACCTCCAAATACCATCTCGTGGCAATGAGAGCTTCAGTATATGAATCTGGGGGGAGCCCAAACTTTTAGTCCGTGAAATGCAGTGAGATGAAAATCTCCCGCTCCTCACTTTCCTCTTGTCTCCTCCTCCTTGGCTGACTTCGGTTTCGGTTTGTTTTGTGGTTTTATAAGCTGTCACAGCACTCCATGCGGATTGAGGCTCCAGGCGATTGCAATTAAATCAGGAAAAAGATATGCATTCACCAAGGTTAACACAAGCTGCAGCTTAATCAGGACGAAACAAACAGATAAACACATCCAGGACCTCAAAATAAATAGTCTTCTCAATCACATTCTCCTTAGTTTTCTCCCCCCCCCCCCCACCCAGTAAACTTGGAAAAACATGCAAAATCAATGCCTAAGTAAATAACTTCCCAAATCAATATATATGTCACTAAAATTTTCAAGCTACAAATGTAATATGTCATTTCAAGTTACGGGCTATTGCTTTGAAAACAGGTTATGCCAGTATTAAAGGCAAATATTGATACAATAGAACCCCCTTATCTATAAATCCAGACAAATATACAAACTTAGCTTTGATCTAATTAACAGATAAATACCTACAATGAGCTCAGTTACCTTAATCTGTGTTTGAATACATGTCTCCTTTCAAATTTGATTTTCAGATATAAATTTCAGTAAGTGTCATTTGCCGCTTTCCCTAAGACTTACCTGTCTCCCACCTAAGTAGGTGTGCATATCACAGAGACATTAAGGATGGTCGTTCAAGTATAAAAGGAAACACAAACTCGATGTTGATAGATTCTTTCCACGCGGCATCACATGACATTCCTTGGCCGTGGTTCCTTAACCAGCCTCCTGTTTCACTTGGTGCTTTCCTTCTCCATAAGGAGCTCTCCTCACTACTGCCGGGTATTATGCTTAAAAACACATATTATTTTCTGAAAAATGTTTTATGTGACCCTATTTCCCACATATTTCGTTCTAAATTCTTTAGTCTAACTGCTGAAACCGTCCATGTTGTGTCCCACACTGTTTTTCCTGATTGAATCATTTTATAGGCATCCACTCCCACGAAGCCCAGACCACACGCGCCTGATAATATTATCTTTGACTTGGCCTCTCTAGCTTGGAGCAGTCTTCACCCTACCCCCATCTCTGCCAACTTTCTAGTCTTTCCTCAAGACTGGAGTCGGACCTATCATCTCTGTGATGCCCGCCTGATGCTCCCGGGGGGTTACGCCTTCCTTTCACTGCTCAGCAGTACTTTGTTTATACTTTTTGAAACAGCATGTGTCTCATCCCCCGGCCTTAGGCTTAGCCGTTTACACGCGCATCTCTTGATCTAAATCTTGAGCATCTTAAATGGGTGGGCAATATCCCACTCGTTTTTATACGTGATCTAGAATACCTTCACCTAATCTAGGGCACAACTGGTACCTGGTAGATGCACACTGATGCATTTATCTTTTCATCCACTCATCAGTCCACTCATTTAGTCATTATCTCCCACACGTGATATCCAGTGGTAATGAGGTAAATGAATGAAAATAGTGGTGCTACCTGCCTTAACTTCAATGATACCCAGCGCAGGAGGCAAAGTAACTAACGGGTAACTGCAGTGAAACCTGCAGGGGGTGTCAGGCATCGTTGGAACTTTAGGAAGAGGAGAACGCCATAATCTAGGGGTAATAAAAGTCCTCCTTGACACAATGATCTTTAATTTGAATCTCGAGAGATTTGATAATATCTGCCCTTCTAGGAAGTGACAGCAGGAAGAATATGCTCCATATTCTTGTTTTCTGAAACAGAAAGTGGAAGGAAAGAATGAAATAGAAAGACAGAAGACACTGGATTCAAAGTTTTATGGAATAACGTCTCCTAAGGAGGTAGGGAAGCCATTTAAAGTTCAAAAATATGGACGTAAGTAGTAGGATTTGAAAAATATTATATTATGGCTTCCCCAAAAGAGGGTGTAAAGAGGATGCTAAGCAATAGTTACGTTGTAAGTAGGGAAAATAGGAAGCACTTCTTTCTAAAACAGCTTCAGTAAGGCCAAATACGCTTGTTAGCACCGAACAAGACGCGGCTGTGCACCAAACTGGTTGCTCTTGGTAGACTGTGTTCCTGCTTGATTCTCCATCTCAACGACAAGACCCAAAGCTTAGCTGGTGTCCAACAAGTGACTGTTGAGCGAGAGTGAGCGTGCCCCGTTTTGTATATCTTCCAGAACACGGAGCGACTTTACGGTCACGTGTTTCTATTGCACCTGTCTGCTCTGTTAGCTTCCAGCCCTGTATTCACACCGAGAGGTCAGCCTATGAGCAGAATTAGGCTACAAGCGTCTCCCTGCATCAAATGCTATACGGCTCCCCTGCTGCACCATTTCTCCTCAGTGCCCATTTTTTCAGACTCTTCTGATATTAGGATTCTTGGCCCTCTCCCTTACCATTCAGGTCTAATGTATTCTCTAAAAATTTACATGCAAGTCAGAATCAGTTCTTATTAAATGCTACCATTTTTTCCTTCCTAATGCTGCCTTCTTTATTTTCTCTTCTGTGTGTTTTTCTTTGTTTTTGAAAGAGTTTAAAAAATCAACTACTTCACCTCCTTCTCTCAGGCTTAAATCCCCTCTGTGGTAATGCCAACTAGTGGTCATTTCATTCTGTTTAAACAAGTTAGTTATGGAACAGATGGTATCCAATCCGCCAATACTTTGGTGCAGAATTAATTATCAAGATAGTCTTCATTTTAATGAACTGAGTTGGTCTCTTTGTAACCTTTGTAAAAATTGTTCTCCATTATAATTTCTGGAAAAATTAAAATTATTCCCTTTCCTACATCATAGAATCCCAGTATTTTAAAGCAATCTGTATAGCATCGTATCTTCCTCTAAAGACAATCTGGTCCAGAAGACAGGTAAGGTGTCTTGAATCTTTGAGATCTTCATACCTTTATGTCAACCCCTATCTCTTGTTCCATAGAAGTCTAAGTCAACCACCCATGTTTCTGGAATTTTATGGGTCATCTGCATTTTCAGAAGATACCTATGCCTTTGAGCTTGTGCTACCGAATATAGTCATTTTTATCTAAATGTCGTTAATCAAGACAGAGAACTGAGCATTTTCCTCAGTTTTTTTTATTCTGTTTAACCCAAATGATTTACTGAAGAGTGGGGACTCTGAGAGTATAAGAGTGGTCTACTTCCCAGCAATGCATCTACTTCAGACTAAACACTTAATATTCCTATTCTCATCTCGTCTTTAACTACTCCAAGGTACTTTTCAATGACTAACTTTCTTTCATGTCCTTCTCAACTTCTTTGTCTTCTCATTGGCTCGTCTTCTCATTCTACTGTCTTGTCTCTATTCCTTCCTCATTGAAACTACAGATTCTCTCTTCTCTTCCTTCCTTCCTTCCTCCTCTTCCTCCTCCTTTCTCCATCCTCCTTCTCATCTCTCTCTTATTTCACAATAAGTTCTGCCTCACAAATGTAGGTATGAGACTCAAAGAAGTTAGGAGACTTGTGTGAGACTACCTGGCTAGCAAGAAGTAGGACCAGGATTCAAATGGTCTGTTGGTTTATTTTGGAATAAGCGTTACACTGTTTTCAACAGTTATTCATATGTCATGGTTCAAGGTGAAGCAAGGCAGGACACCTATGTAACTATTGATGCATTGGTGTAGTAATAGCAAATGCTCATATAGCACCCATTAAGTACTGGATATATAAACCTACTGTATCTATAACATATTTAATTCCCACACCACTCTAAGGACATATTTTTTATCATTTTAATTTTTAAAGGAGCAAATGGACACATATAAAGATTGAATAACTAGCTCTAGTCCTCTAGCCAGTAGGCAGTAGAGCTAGGATTCAATTTCATGTATTTTAGACTGCCAACCCACCACTCTTAACCACTATGCGGGGCTACCAGACTGAGCCAGATATTTTTGATATCTTTGGACTAGCTCATTCATGGTCAGCATGCTAGCATACAGACATTGTGTTAAGATGCACACAGATGCTAATAGACATTAGCTTATTTAAATTTTATGTCAGAGATCATGATAGACAAACAACAAAAAAAAATGTGTTTTCTCTGTCTTTAGCCTTATAATCCGATGAAGGAGGTATCCACAAACAGGTATATGCACTCACATTTAATATGTGGACTTCTCATTAGATCCTATGGGGGCTCATATGTGTGGGGACTTTGCAGGTACTCAGAGATGAGAGTGACAACTACTGGCTTATAAAATCTAATGAAATATTTTGGACAAAGAAAAGTTGGAGTCCTACCTTGAAAGACAATATGCATTATCAGGACAACTAGAAGTGGGAGTTTGATGAATGTGATGTCTCGAATATTCTATAAAACCTAAGCTGCATGATCTGAGGCCTGAAAGAATGAGATCAATAGAGGGCAACTCTTTTAAGGCACTTTGAACTTAATTCAATAAAAATTCCCATGATATATCTATATAAGTAGCAGTAATTTTAACCTTGTATGTGTACTTCTATTTTTGTTTAATTTGACCTTCCTAAAGTTAACGTGGTTAAATCTGACCCCTGATGCCTACCAGATATATAGTAAGAGACTAGTGGGCTAAATATTTTTATCTATTTGGAAATGTAATCAATGTGTCATGGATACCTTTAATAATGAATTGAATAAAAGGCACACCTTTTACTACTGAAGTGGACAAGAGTAAGCTAAACGTCATATGCTATATCTCTGGAATCATTTTTGTTGAATTAAAGTTTTACTAATTAAAGTTCTGACAGAAGAATTGAAAATAGAACATCTTTTTAAACTAGTTATATATTTTACTTTTGAATAACAAAACATGGAAATGAAATACTATCCCCGTCATTGTTCCATTGTCTTTAACTTTGAAACTAACTGATGTGTTTATCTAGAAATAAAAGCCTGTTAAGCCACACATGCTTGTACACAGCACAGAGCTGTGATCAGGCATTTATATAACACATACTACTGCATAGATTTTCTTTTATATGTCAAAGATTTTGTTTGCAACTTTACTTTTGATATAACCCCAAGCCTATAGGAAAGTTGCAAACCCCACATTCACATTTCAACAATTGCTTGTTTTGCTCGTTGTGTTTTGCTCGTTGTGTGTGAAGGTACGTATAAGATAGATGTTACTCATAAAATAAGCTGCACGATCTAGCTTTATAGACACAATTTTAAAAACAAAATATTGGAGAGAAAGTTATAGATATGATGCCTTTTTCCTCTAAATTCCTCACTGCGCAATTTCTAAGAGCAAAGGCATTCTGTTACATATGCCCAGCAGAGTGATCAAAATTAGGAAGATATACACTGATACCAGGCCATTATGTGGTCTACAGTCCATACTTAAATTTTGTTAAGTTTCCCAGTAATGTTTTGTATAGGTATTCCATCCCCAATCCAAGATCCAGTCTGGGATGACCCATCATATTTAGCTTTCATGTGTCTTTTCTCCTTCATGTGCAACAACTTGTCGACCTTTCTTGGCATTTATTGACTCTGAATTTAGAAGAGTACTAGGTAGTTATTTTAAAGTATGGTCTAAATTTGGGTTCGTTTGATTACTCTTAGTAACTATATTCATGTATTTGGAGTGCTTGAAGGAATACCACAGAAATAGTACTGGATTCTTCTCAGTGTATCATATCATAAAGCACGTGATGCCAATTAGTCCTGTTATTGGTGACGTGAACTTTGATTACCTGGAGTGTCAGTGGGTTTTCTCTACTATCAAGTTACTACTCTTGTTTCATAATAAGTCATTTGCAGAGAAATATTTTTAAATGATTTAACTGTTCTTTTTTCTATCGAACGGTTATTCTATAATTTTAGCAACCATTGGTGATTTTCCAAATCCAGCATTCCCTCTATATTTATTAATTGGCATTCATATATAAGGAAAAGCTTTCTTTCTCTATCATATTTCTTTATTTATCTGTGTTACTATGCATTCACGAATCTGTTTACTTCTCCATGAGTCTGTTACCTATTTTATTTTGATGTTCAAATTGTCTCAATTTTGGCCAGTAGAAGTCTTTTCAAACTGGCTACTGTGTGGACGCTTGGGACATGCACTTATCCTTCTACAGCCCCTCATTTCCTGGCACATCAAGAGCACCACGTTTGTTGCTAACTCTCCTCGATCCAATGCTGGATTCAGCCTTTCCCCCTAAGTCTCCTTGACTCATTTCAGAGAATAGATATATTTATTTCTTAAAAAAAATATTTTATTTATTTGTCCATGAGAGAAACAAGAGAGAGAGAGAGAGAGGCAGAGACACAGGCAGAGGGAGAAGCAGGCTCCGTGCAAGGAGCCCGACGTGGGACTCGATCCTGGGCCTCCAGGATCACACTCTGGGCCGAAGGCAGATACTTACCTGCTGAGCCACCGGGACATCCAGAGGACAGTTACATTTAAAAGGCAGGTATGGGGATCCCTGGGTGGCGCAGCGGTTTGGCGCCTGCCTTTGGCCCAGGGCGCGATCCTGGAGACCTGGGATCGAATCCCACATTAGGCTCCCGGTGCATGGAGCCTGCTTCTCCCTCCGCCTGTGTCTCTGCCTCTCTCTATCTCTCTGTGACTATCATAAATAAATAAAAAAATAAAAAAAAAATAAAATAAAAGGCAGGTATGAATGCTGGGCGTATTGTTGCTGAGTATATGTAGTTCCTTTCAACCTTTTTCAGTGGAAAAGCAGGGAATGTATGTGTGTGTCTCAGAGGGAGAAAGAGAGAAATCAAAAGGGAAATAAAACATTTACATAATTCTCTCATAAAATGCTAAAGCCCATGAATGTATATCTACTCAAGAAAAATAAAAACTCAAGAATTATAATTGGTCTTTAAACATACAGTGTTCTGATTGGTCCCCAAAATATTTCTTGGCTGACAGCAAAAGCTGTTTCTGAGACCCAGTCTAATAACAGCACGGGCTGATACCCCTTTCCAGAGATTTGGCCAAATCGGTAGAGGCAAATGAAATGAAAGTGGTGAGGTTTCTAGGATAGAGCATATTTTAAAAAGAGTGAGTTTAAGAATAAGTCTAGGAATGTTGGAATATTTAGGCTTTGACTTTAAATTGTGCCCCTGCACATATGAACTAATTTAGGAAACATAACTGACATTTTTGAGTCTCATTTTTCTTTTGTTATTAGCTCTTCTGCTCACTTTCTGTTACCTAAGGCAGATGCCCACGACCATTTCATCTGTAAATAACTAAGATTTCGTTGTCTAAAAAGGCTTTTCTCTGAAGGTACCCTTAACCTTTTTCACTCCATTCTGATGACCTATAGTAGGGTTTAAAAATTCTATAAATTCCCTTTTTATTCAAACACCCTCTGATGAAATCACACTCTTATGTTCTAGAAAATCATAGTCTGTAAAGAGCTAGGACCATCTGAGCACCTGGGTGGTGCAATGGGTTAAGCAGCTGACTCTTGGGTTCAGCTCAGATTGTGATCTCGGGGTCGTGATATCAAGCCCAGCATTAGGCTCTGCGCTCAGCGGGTAGTCTGCTCGAGATCCTCTCCCAGCCTCTTCTTTTGCCTCTCCTCCCGTCAAATAAATAAGTAAATCATAAATAAATAGGTAGATAGGTAAGACCCTCTGAGATCTCCCGGTTAGTACGTGGCTGCGTCTAGACTGAGACTTAGCTCTCCCAATTTTGAATTGTGTGTAACGACTGCCACCACTGTGTCCCTTGTTTTATGCCATGAGTTCCTCCTCTGGATATCAATGGTACAAGTTCTTCCTCAAAATGTTTCATGCAAGAACCTCAGAGCAGAACCGCAGCAGATCCTCTCTGGCTGTACATATATAGGACTTTGTTTCTACCATATCAAGCTGGAAGGAAGGAAAGCATTCAGGAGAGGGCTTCTATGCTGCTAGATTGATGTGGATTTTAAATCAATATTTATTAATTGGTGTAGCCTGGTGCTATGCTGGGCACTGGAGAGCGAGTAATACACAGGGACACAGGGCCTTTCTGCATTGGAACTCAAAGACTCAGGAGGCCCATGATAAATATTATTTTGCAAACATAAAATATAATATAATGAAAACAGTGAATGATTAAAGAAGGAGTCAGAGAAGCAAGCCTGTCTGGCCAGCATTTTGAAGGATGACTAGGATTTGCCACAGGTAGAGGAGAGTATAATGTGGCTTTACAAACTAATGTGGACACTGTGGTGTTGTGCCTGCACTGCCCCTTAGGACTGAGGTATTAATTCTCCCATCTGCTTGGACCGTGGTGTGTTGACAGCTCGTAGCTGAACATCTTTCTGTGACTTGCTTTCAGACATAGCAAGATGCCCTGCCCGACGTTACCCCCCTCCTCAGAGTCAGACTATATTCACCGACAATACTGGCTGAGATTAGGTAAGTCTCCTATTTCAAAGGCTTCCCATCTTTCACTACCCAGTTCTACATCTCTTCATTCATTTTGTTCCAGAAATCACATCCCAATAAATCTACAGTTCCAATAAAGTTCTCTCTACCTAAGACACGGAGAGAGGGACGGTTTTGTTTGAAGGACCAAGGGGATTCAAGAGTGTGGTTGAGCAACCACAATGTATGGATTTGGTGGGGTTGGAGGAAGGGACGGATAATGTAGCTAAGGGAGAAGAATAGAGCCTCCTGGCCCTGCTGAAGGCTTCGGAGCTAATGTAGTGTGTCCTAGGAGATTGGGAAGGTTTTTCACGTGCTACACAACAAAAAGAAGATCCGTCAAGTGGCCAGCCATTGGCAGGAACACAGATTGCAACGGATCCCAGTTCTGTTTCCTCTTCCCTCATTGGAAGTTTCCATACTGAATCTTGTCTCTTGCTGTTGAGAAAAAAAAATTACTTTTAAAAGATATTATTGCCGTATGTGAAGCAGAAAGTGAGATCATAGTTTCTCCCGTCAAACTTTCAGAAATTATCCGGGTTGCAAAGTGTAAGGGAAAAGGTTCACACACACAAGAAGGAGAAATACCGGGGAGGGATTTTGAGGAAGACCATAAAAATAGTCTATGGAAGGATTTTCAGAGCATATTAAATATTTCTTACCTGTCAGGTCTCAGGGAAAATATCATAGAAGACTTTTTTGTTTTGTTTCTATCAGATAAAAATGTTGTCTTCTTCAATGATATTTTACCTGAGATGGAGGGGTGAGGAATATTTGAATATTTGAATCAGTCTTTCCACATGCTGGTTTCTTTCTCTCTCTCTTTTTTAAAGGTTTTATTTATTTATTCCTGAGAGATGCAGAGAGAGGCAGAGACACAGGCAGAGGGAGAAGCAGGCTCCATGCAGGGAGCCTGATGTGGGATTTGATCCCGGGACCCCAGGGTCATGCCCTGGGCCGAAGGCAGAAGCTCCAGCCCTGAGCCCCCAGGGGCTCCTCACGTGCTGATTTCATATACTGTTTTCCTTCTTCCTGTCTGGATTTTGTGGTACAAGGGGATGCCACAGAAAAATCACAAGACCTGAATTCTAGTCCCATTTCTTTGTTTTCCCATTAATGCCTATCTAATATGCATAACGATTATCTTACTGCAAGTTTTACATTTTAATAAACACAGCTGTGTCAGTTGCCTCTTGATTTTGAGAAGAATCACTTACTCTTTGGAGCTTCAGGGTTTTTTTTTTTTTTTTTTTGAAAGAAAAATGGGGAAATCAATCCTTTTTGGTGTACATCTGAGGATCGAAGTCTTTCACGAAAAGCGTACGATGTACTATGGCTGGGAACCAGGACAGTAAAGTCCTGGACAAATCAAGTAACTCATTTCACAAAGTGTTGGATGACTGAGTTTTAAAGCTTCGAGCTCTTAATATACTATTCAACACCCTGAAAACATAAAGTCGAGAGAGGAGAAAAAGGAGGGAAAGGACTCCAGCTTCTGGGAAGAGGACCTGAATGCCCATTAAGATGCATCTAGCAGAGGACATAAAACCAATGAGAAGGAGCAATTTACTTTTACGGCTGGGGCAGGAGTCGTGCAACTATTTTTACTAACTATGGCTGTCCCCGGGTCTATCGGGGTTCCTCAAATATTTATGAGAGCTGTGTGCCTGTGTGAGGCCGTGTCTGCTGCAAGCAGAGAAGCTAACCTGTGGTGGAATGGGTTTGCTGTCGCTTGCTCGTCTGACAAGGAAAGCAGTGGAAATACAGAGGGGCTGAGCAAAACCCTCACAAAACACATCAAGAAAAGAAAAAAAAAAAAAACGAGGAAGCCGTGGCACCATGCCAGGAGTAAGAGCCCTGCCAACTTGGCACTTTGCCTACATCGACTTGGGGATTACCCGGTAGTATATTAAAGTATCAGCTTTTTAATTTACCATATTATTTTCCAGATGTTTTTGGTAGAAAGGGACTTCTCGGCAAACACTTGAGTGCTTGTCAGAGAATTACACATTTAATATTACACTACTCATTATTTTAATTAATGACAGGAAGAACTTGCTTGAAGACAATTCTTAGTCACACAAAAAAAGGATATTAATATTTTATGAGGGGAGGAAATTATCTTAGCATTGATGAATTAGAATGTTCAGAAATTATAATAGGAATATTACTGAAAAAAAATGGGCCAGTTGTGGTGCCGTTTAATATTACAGGCTAATTCTGATAGAAAGCTGGTCCGCAGACGTCACGATGCAATATTAAGAATAGTGTATAGGGAACTGGTGTGCACCGTGCATGAAGGTCAGCAAATAATAGTTGGAATTTGGAAATAGATCCATAAATAGTGGTGGCTGCAGGGCCCGTAGCTCCTGCCCGCTGGTGTGAGCCTCTCGCGTCCACACTGCCACGGGCCTTGCGGAGCGCTCCCTGCATGGCCTGCCTTGTGTCCTCACCTCACATGCATGTTAGAACTCACGGGAGCCGCTTGTTCTTGCTGAATAGAGTGAGGCTCATAGAATTTAAATAATTGGTTCAAGTTCATTGAGTAAATAAGTGGGCAATCCATTCCACAGCCTAAGTTTTGAACTGTGTTATAATTACCTTTCTAGGTCTCCTAGAAAAAAATAAATTAAAAAAGCTCAGTGTCTCCAGCTTTCAAGTGAACTGGCTGCTGTAGGAATCCTATTGGATCTTGTTTGGCTGTAAAATCCCGAGCTTTCGTGCTCAGTACAAATCTACTAGTTCCTGCTGGACTCTGCCGAACACTGTGCGTCCTGGTCACTGTCATTCCACATTCGTCCTCCAGGTCCGAATGGGGTCAGCTGTGTGGAAGCTGCCTTCCTCCTACAAATATCTGGAAAATGAGATGGTAACATTTATAGATGCTTCCCTGACACCACTGGGGCGAGAAAGAGAAACATATATAACTTGAGATGCATACGATTCCTTCTATAGGAGCCTAACTTTGCCAGATGCTAGTTTGCCCACTACCTCCTTCTGAGTTTGCCGTAGAAAGATCAGTTATTTTGATCCTCCTTTGTTCTTTTTAACCGGGCACCACTTTAGTAGCTCTTCCAACAGTTTTTTGTCTTTTTTTTTTTTTTTGGTTTTAATTTTAAAGATTATGATCTTCATATTACTTTATGGGTGAGGTGTATCTTGAAAAATGTGACACTAGTGTTAACTGTACCAATCAACAACATGAAAGGAACATCTACTCAATGGGAGAAGATATTTGCACGTGGTACATCCGATAAGGGGTTACTACCCAAAATATATAAAGAACTTAGAAGCACAACTCCAGAACAACAAGTGATTCTTTTAAAGAATGGGCAGAGGACCTAAATAGACATTTTTCTGTAGAAGACATACTGATGGCCAACAGACGCATGAAAAGATGCTCAACATCACTAACCATCAGGGGACTGAAAATCAAAACTACTGTGAGAGGTTCCTGTCAGAACGGCCTGAATCAAAAAGAAAAGAAATAATAAGTGTTGGTGAAGGTGTAGAGAAAAAAAGGAAACTTTGTGCACTATGGTCACAGTGCAAATTGGTGCAGCCACTGTGGAAAACAGTATGGAGGTTCCTCAAAAAATTAAAAATAGAAAGACTATATGATATAGTAATTCCACTACTGGGTATTTACCCAAAGAAAACCAAAACATGAATTTGAAAACATTTGCATCCCTATGTCTATTGATGCATTATCTACAAATAGCCAAAATTTGGGAAAAACTCATGTCCATCTATAGATGAATGCATAAAGAAGATGTGTTGTACACGCAATGGAATATCTCTCAGCCATAGAAAACAATAAGATCATGCCATGGAGACAATATGGATGCACCTAGAAGGTATTATGCTAAGTGAAATAAATCAGACAGAGAACGACAAATAGCACATGATTTCACTCCTATGTGGAATTTAAGAAGCAAAGCAAATGAAAAACAAAGGGGAAAATTAAAAGAGATACACTAAAAAAACAGACCTCTAAATACAGAGAACAAACAGGCGGTTGCCCAATGGGATTTGGGGTGGGCAGGATGAGTGAAATCGATGAAGGAGATTAAGAGATACACAGTTTCAGGCGATCCCTGGGTGGCTCAGCGGTTTAGCGTCGCCTTCAGCCCAGGGCCTGATCCTGGAGACCCGGGATTGAGTCCCACGTTGGGCTCCCTGCATGGAGCCTGCTTCTCCCTCTGCCTCTCTCTGTCTCTCATGAATAAATAAGTAAAACTTTTAAAAAATATATTTTAAAAGAGATAAACAGTTTCAATTACAAAATAGGTAAGAAAGATGAAAAGAACGACCCAGAGAAAAGTTTCAGTAAAACTGTAGTCATGTTGTTTGATGGCAGTGGTGACTATATGTACTGCAGTGAGCACCTTAGGATGTAGAGAAATGTTGGATCCTTGTATTGTATACCTGAAACTAATAACTAAACACTATGTGTTGAATACACTTCAATAAAAAGAACGAAATCTCCTACGAGAGTGTCCTAGTACCACGAGAGAAGCAGAAGGGAGCGGCGAAGATACCAGGGGCTCTCAAAGCCTTTATTAAGAGGCATTTATTTAAAAAAAAAAAAACAACGAAATCTTAAGATTTACAACTGTTGTATTCCTTTATTAGTGAGGTGGATATTAGTAACAAGAAATGTTAATAGTAATGTTGGAAGATTATTTCTTTTCATATCAAACTAATGCAAAAGCAGTAAGACCCGCAGGTCACTCTGTAATGTAGTGAGACTGCTGTAATACTTGCAACAGGCTCGAGATATAACTCGGTGCTCTAACATGCACATTAGTAGATACAGTCATGGAATTTAGTTTTCATTGATGTAAAAATCAGCCATCATGTGTTTTGCACTAGAAAAGGATACACCTGGTGGCTCTGGCAAAAAAGCAAAGTCAATGTGCCTTTTTCTGCAGTCTTATAACATTGAACCCATCCAACGGTGACTGCCATACAAGTTTTCTTTAGGGTCGTGTCATGGGCTGTGATACTAATACTACCCCTGGCTCATCCCAATCCGAACCACATTATGAGAGCACGTTGAGACATCCATGTTCTGCTGCCACCTTCACGCTCACGGCCTTGGCCGATCCTGAGGTTCACTTGTATTCCTGGGTCTCCTTGGCCCAGCGCAGTTCACTTCACCACCCAGCCCCCAGTGCTGTATATCACCTTCCTTATCCTAATTACTTTGCCCTTTAGAATGAATTTTTTCTCTTTTAAAAATAATTGTTTCAGCATTTGGAAAGCATCGGATGGAGTATACTTGATGGTTTAAAGGATTTATAAGCAATAAAAGTTTACTTTTAAAACTCAGTGCAAGAACTATGTGAGCTTTTAGTTCCTCAGCTGTGTAGGGAAAACTCAAGACAAATGCTGCTTTTCCCATTTCATGTAAATGCTCACATATGTACTAAATAAATACCAGAAGTCAGGTATTAGTAATATTTTAAGGGATATCTGATATTTAGTTTCAGGACATGAGAGTCAATGTGTAGCTGTCACAAAAATTCGACCTACAGTTCAAGTGTTAATGTCCCCAAATCCATTAGCTGTCGAGTTCTAGAATAATAGTTCTCCTGCCAAGACACTAATCACACTCGAGTCTAAGATGATTTCTATCCATCTTATGAGGAAACTAAACTTCTCAAGAGCGACTAAATACAGTCCCAGTAGCGTTTTATATCCATTTTAGTAGATTACAAAGACACTGGATATTATAGAAGCCAGTCTCAATGCCAGCAAATTGGATAACCTAGAAGAAATGGGTAAAGTCTTAGAAACATACACCTGCCAAGACTAAATCATGAAGACATGGAAAATCTGAACAGACCAATAGCAAGTAAAGAGATTGAATGAATAATCAAAAGACCTCCCAAGAAGGAAAAGCCCAAGACCGGATGGTTTCACTGGTGAATTCTACCAAACATTTAAGGAAGAATTAATGCCAATCCTTCTCAAATATCATGGCTAATCAACGGGAGATGCAATCAAGACCCCTCACACCTCTTAGAATGGCAAGCACGAGAAAGAAAAAGACAAGAGATAACAAGTATTGGCAAGGATGTGGAAAAAAAGAATATTTGTGCACTGTGGGTGACAATATAAATTGAGGTAGCCACTATTGGAATGATGGTTCCTCAAAAAAAGTTAAAAATAGAATTACCATAAAGTAGGATCCAGCAATCGTATTTCTGGCTTCATAGCCAAAGGAAATGGAAAGAGGATCTTGGAGAGGTATCTGCACTCTCCCGCTCTAGCAGTATTATAGCTTTCTTCACAGTCACCAAGATATGGAAAACATTTACGTGTCTGTTAATGGACGAGGGGGTAAAGAAAAGGTGTGGGGTGTGTGTGTGCATGTGTGTGTACTTGTGTGCATGTATATGTGTGTATATTACTCAGACGTGAGAGAGAAGGGCATCCTGCCATTTGCGACAGCACAGGTAGACCTTGAGGGTATTATGCTAGAGTCACAGAGGAGGACAAACGCTGTAGGATCTTATGTATACATGAACCTTAAAAAAGTTAAGCTCAGGGGCACCTGGGGGGCTCAGTGGTTGAGCGTCTGCCTTCAGCCCAGGGCATGACTCCGGGATCCAGGATCAAGTCCCACGTCAGGCTCCCTGCATGGAGCCTGCTTCTCCCTCTGCCTGTGTCTCTGCCTCTCTCTCTCTCTCTCTGTGTATCTCACATAGAAATAAATAATCTTTTTTTAAAAAATGGTCAATCTGATAGAAACAGAGAATAGAACGGTGGTTACCAAGACCTGTGGGTGTGTAGAAATGGGAAGATGTCAAGCAATACAAGCTTCCATTTATAAGATGAACAACTTGTGGAGAGCTAATCCAGAGAATGGTGATTATAATGAATGATGCAGTATCATGTACTTAAAAATTGTTAATCTCTCTGACCCTTTCAATGTATACTTAACCTCTCTCAAGGCCCTCCACGCCCCAAATTAAAATCCTATTTAAACATCCACTCAACTTCAAAAATCTTATCCTCTGCAGCAGGTCCAGGCATAGATGAGTTTCCTCGGGTTCCTTAAATACAGCCGTGCTAGTGCAGCTCTTCTCAACCTATAAAGATAAAGAAACGAGGCGTCTGCAGCCCCTGTGCACATGGACACAACACATAATGATGGATCTGATACAGGATCACTGCCATAGAGATCACATTGTCAGGATCTCCTTGATTAGGTCTCCAGGACTAATTCCTCATGTCTCTTCCCTCAATCCTCCAAGATTTGATTCTGATTTCTCAGTTACCCTTCCCATTTCTTGGAAGTTATTACGTGTTTGCAGCTGAGTAATCCTCTCTGCCTACTTCCTGTCAATATAAAGGTGTCTTTTCTGTACTCTTATTCCATTCAGCCCAAACATTTGACTTTTAAAAACTTGGTGGGCCCTCTGGGACTCTTTCTAGGATCTACTCCTTTAGAAAAACAAACACATAAATATCTGTGAGGTAATCCTTTGTCTCTCCCTGCTGCTGGGATTGCTGAGGGCAGTGACCTGAAGCTTCCTCGAAGCCCTACGGTTTGACTCAGAAGATACACACCTTGCGTTGCGTTAGGGGATAGCTCACCTAGGGTGCTCTGAGGGCCTGCCGTCCATCTTTCCGAGGTCTTAAAGAAAAGATGTTCCAATCATACCCTCAGCTTTGACTTTGCATCTTGCTGTGTTATCTGTAGAGACTGACGATTTTCAGTCATCAAGTTCTGTCTTCTTTTTATTTAACTGTTAATCTTTTATTTTTTCCATCTTCTCTCACGTTTCACTGAAAGCAGCAGGAAGAAACCATTGGGCATGCTCACCGTGTTGGGAAATCTCTTTAGATTGCCTGCTTCACTAGGTGCATTTTCCACATTCCGAGTAACTGCAGGCGGCGGTGTTGCTGAATATTCGGCACCTACATAGTTTTCAATAACATTTACCTCTCTCAAGCCCTCACTGGAATAACTCCTTCAAGACACAAGGCTTTCACTAAAGTCCTTCTCGAGCTCCAACTCCCAGTTCCAAAGCCACACCTGTATTTCAGATTTCTCCAACAGTTTAGCTCCACCTCCAGGTCCTAGAATCTGAGTTCGTTAGCTATTACAGCACAGCAAATTACCCCAGGATTTAGCAGCTTAAAAGAAAGTATTACTTTACGGTTGTTGTTGATCAGGAATCTGTTAGCAGCTTAGTAGCTAACTGGGGATCTCCCATAAGTTTGCAGTTAAGCTGTTGGCTCTCTTGGGGATGGGAAATCAATTTCCAAACTCACTCACATGGTTGTTGGCATGGGCTCTTGCACAGGGCTGCACAACATTGCAAGTTAACGGAGAAGAAGAGAGAGTGTGAAGGAGAGAGTGCTCATGACACAAGCTGTGGTCTCAGGAGTGAGAGAGCTTCACTTCCGCTTTATGCGCGTGATCACACAGGCCAGTCTTGCCACCGCCAAGGGGTGGTGATAACTGGGGACCACTGTGGGGGCTGGCTGCCAAAGTAGGGCTCAGTCATAGGCAGAGCTTGGGTAGGGAGAGAGATGATGCAGATAGATGACTAGAATGAGGATATTGAAAGTTTACAGAAATTAAATTGATGCCAGGTGCATCCTTCACTGCATTAAAGCTGAGATGCTCAACAGGTTCCAAAGGGACAGGTAGGTGGCATATATGTATCAAGTTAATCTAGTTTTTTTGTGTGTAATAAATGGCTACTAGGGACACAAGAGCAATTTAACAAAAGACTAACTATATAGATTTAATACTCAGTATTTTTATAGTGAGACCCTATCGTCTAGTGAGGTGTGAGGCCTATGATAATCCTAATATCCCCACTTAGTTTTTTACTTAGTTCCACTTATTTCTCCATTATGAATCTAGTAATTAAGATACTAGAATGTATCTGAGAAAATATCTAGTTGTCTTCTCACAGATAAAGGATCCTTATAAAGGATTTGATTTGCTCTAAAATGTCCATCCTCATAGGGAGTTCCTCGTGTTCTGTCCTATATATCCAGAATTAGGAAAGGACTAGGCATAGTCAAGTCAATTTATATTTTTCTTAATAAAAAAAAAGATAGATTGAGGATGGGTAGTTGTGGGAGAGGGTGGGCAATGGATTTCAAAGGAGCTTTCACTAGTACATTAATTAAAAAATTGTTTTTCTTCTATGATTCCCCAGAACATTCTTGTATATACTAATTCTATTTTTTCCCCTTCATGTGCTATATGCTACATCTTTCTATTCACGGAAATACCCTTTTCCAGGATATAAAACTAAAATACACAGTTAAAAGGAATTAAAATATATTAATAATATAGATTAATAAAAAATAAATTTATTGAGATATGCTTGTTACAAAAGGGTCCTAAACAACTACTTTAATGGCTGAGTTATCCAGATTTCTATATTTGAGAACATGTAGAGTATTGACTCTCCTATTGGTGTACCTGATATGAAATTTGCAAAGAAGATGGAAGTGAATATTTAACAATTTGCATATTTACAGGTTTTATATTTTAAAGTAATTCCCTCATCAGCTCTTTTTGGGGCATTTGCAAATTATAGAAGTCCAGTTTTCTAGTTCACACTAATGCTGAAGATTTCTCATAGTACTTTGGTACTGAATAAATACAAAAACTTTTCAGAGTCACACCTTCATAGTTATTTGAAGAAGTTAAGGAAATAGAATTACTTGATAAAGGTAGGCAGCGTAAGCATGATTTATATTTTCCTTTAAAAGATCAAATATTCTCTGCAAGGGGCTAAATAATTATTTATTATCTAACTTGGCATGATGTCACAGAGTAAATAATATGGACAAATCTAAACATAAACACTTATATCAAAATTATCGAGGCCCATTCTTACTTTGGAAATTATTTTACTGAGATCATTAGTTTCTTCTTTAATGTCTGTCTCCTTTATCATTTCTTAAAGATAAAGTAAGGATTCCTTTCAAAATAGTTCTGATGCCTTGACAGCAGAACACATATTGAATAAGGCTCAAGGTGTCTTATTCTTGGGGTATTATACTTATCTGGCATATAAGCATGTACATTTTTGTGTCACTGAGGAAGTCTCAATGGGAATAATTAATAGAAAAATTATTCCACTTTAGTAAGAACGATTTTTTTCTTTCTTTCAGTGGAGGACATTTTTTTTTCTGATTAATAATTCTCTCTGTACAAAAATATTTCCCAATTTAATCACAATTTTTTTCTTATTATTATTTTTTTTAACCTCAGACAACTGAGGGAAAGTGATTATGTTGACTGGATTTCAGGGTCTGTTATAATTATATGCTTAACTGCTGTGAATGACAATATAAACCCTTTCTATTGTAGTGTTGAGGAATTATTTTCAGTCCTGATAAAATATTACTCATTTTAACACACGCAGTGCTTTACATTTGTTAACTGTCGCGGTCCCCATTTTTCTGCAGGTGTTGCTTTTGTTGCTGAACAATAAGTCTAGAGATTCTCTTTGTCACTTGCTTGATTAAAATAATGGAAAACATACAGTGGAAAGAATATTCCACTGCAATTCACTCATTAGCAAAGCTTCCTTTTAGGACCATCCCTCTTCCAGTAGCTTCACAAAGAATATTAGTCTGTGTGCTCAGAGGTGATTTACAAAACTCATTAAAGATATGGAAATTATTTTAGCAGCCATCTAAATTGAATTTAGGAGTGGTAATAAATCCAATGTATGATTTCAAACAATACACATATCTTGTAAAGTAAAGCTTTTCAATAAATATGGAAAAATGAGACAGGGTTTTCCAAGACAGACAGCATTTTTAAACTGTTTTTCATGATGTCTTCTTCTAAATGGGAACTCAAAAAAATGGATCATCTCAGTTAGGAAAGAGAATGTGGAAAAGTATCTAAGGCTTTTAACTGGTGGACCAGTTCTACCGTTCGTTGGTTCCTGAATACTATTTACTTCATGGAAAAGGACATATAGTCATTCTTCTGTTTGCACCGTTCACTGACTGGCCATTACTCCGAAAAGCAAGACAAAACAAAACAGTTATCTAAGCGGCTCACTAAATCCTATTCACACGTCCACCTTCTCTGTTACTGTGTACATTCTTAAATCCCTGTAACAACAGTCACACTGAACTTTAAGTCCCACGAAGGGCATGATCCCTGTGCCCTTGGGTTGTCCTGTGAGCTGTCCTTGTGCTGAAATATTCTGCATTTCCTGATCTCGCTTGGCAAACTCCTAATCACACTCCATCCTAATCAGAGTTTCCTAGTGTAAGTAGACTCTAAACCGAACAGGCCTTGCCTTCTTGCTGTAGTCCCTCGTCCTTCCATAGACCATGTCACGTTGAGGTGCATTTTCCTATTCCCTGACCAGAGCCCTTTGATGCATGGAAAGCAGGGTGAAAGCAAGTACCCTGTCTAGATGGTAGACATTGCATCCCTTACACAAAGATAGTGTGTAACGTATGGAAAAAAAAAATCAGTACTATCAATGATAGTATTGGTTACCTAAAAGAGCAAAGAAAAGGGCCAGTGATTTAAAGAGTCTAACCTGTTTTCCCTTTTTAAATACTTGGTTAAGGTTTGTTGGGACAGTCAGCCAGTTGCCTATTTCCAATCAGTCTCAGGAGCTCTCTCTCTTACCCTCTTCTCATTCTTTACTTCCTCTTAGGGAGCACAACCCTGGTATTATTCATGGGTGAAATGTGCCATTTTTCTCCGGTGTGGTCAAAACGTAATGTTTTGGCTAATGTGCTACAAGCAGAAGTGCTGCATGAGATTTCTGTGAAGATTCAAGATTAAAGGCAGAGGAGGTGGGAGGAGCCATGTTTGCCTCTCTACTTTCTTCCTCCTCCTCAATTCTATGTAAAACAGAATGATTGGAATTCATGATTGGAAATCTAGTCTCCATCTCCAACCGTAGTGACCTTGAAAATAGAAATGATGGCCTAGGATGGCAGAGCAGAAAGGTAGCACAGCTCGAGTCCCTAGTGTCACTAGGAAGCCAACAAACCAGCCCTGGACTGGCTCTGTTCAGGCTCATTTTACATGACATAAAAGGAGATTTTTATTTTGCTTTAGTTCATGCTATTTTGCAATGTTCCATTTTCTGCAACTGAAATTTCATCTAAGCTTAACATTCTTAGTGAAAATCTCTTGAAATAACCCATGTGAAGTTATTAATACAATGCTATTAAACATCATTATATCTATTGAAAGAGAAAGAGACATTGTTCTTTTTGTTTTTCTTAAAAATAAACTACCAACCAACTTTATGAGGAAGGGAAGTAAATCTTTATAGCCAAGTGAATAGCCCTGGTCCATGGAACTCACCTTTGAGAAATTACTCTATACTCCCAACCTTATCAAGATGTGGTTAAAATAAATTATAAAAAATTTTCTGTGAACAGATCGGTGTGATTTTGTAGAACTCTATCCTACATTCTATCCCAGTACCTTAGGATCAGCATATACATACAGACTGAGTAGGCTGCTTTGGGGATGATAGTCATTGAGCAAATTAGGGAAACATTGCAAAAACACAAAGCCCGAGTTCAAACTATTGAAGCCTCATTCACAATAGTCAGTAGATTATTGTCTTAAATATGCAAAATGCATATTTTTGTTAGTTCCTTGAAATGCTTATTGATAAATGTTTATTTGTACTTGCACTTTTGTCCTTGATTCCAAAGGTACTCTCTTCATCATAAGCTGAAAAAAATGTTTTACTTATGCAAGATGACTAAATTCTAGAGATCTACTATACAGCATTGTGCCGTAGTTAAGGTTGCTGTTTTGTACACTTAAAATTTTGTTGGATGTAGAACTCATGTTAAGTATTCTTAATACGATTTTTTAAATCTAAAAAATGTATACCTTTTCTAATAGCTTCATGGATTTTTATGTCAAGTGAGTAGATATAAGTAATTGCCTTCATCTGATTTACATGCAGTTTAAGCTTAAGTTTTTGTTCATATATTTAAGCCTAAATCACTTCCCCCTTTTGTTCCTAAATATGCAAAAATATAAGCATCCCAGAAAGTACCACCACAGACTATTCCCCTGTTCCTCCAGAGCAGAATGGGTGTTTTAATGACATTTATATTTCAAGTAATATGCACAGTGCCCAGCTTGCTGCAGTACTAAAAAAATATACTAACATGATAGCAGAGTACTGCTAAGAAAAAATTATTTTCTTATAAATTTGTTCCAACAGATTAAGCTCTAAATTGATATCTTGTTTCTGATCATTCAGGCTTTTCCAAAGAAATCCTAATAGATTTTCCTTCACCTCTCAAATTATCATCCTTAGTCAGTATTGATTAAGTATCTTTTTTAGCTCTGTTCCTTTGTACACACTGTGCACAACAAGTTCAATCAGCACTGTTTCCTCTCTTAAGGAGTTTATGCATAAGAGACATACCAATGGTCAATTTTTTTAAGGTGGTTTTATTAAGGTACAGGGGCAGGACCCACAGGCAGAAAGAGCTGTCCCAATGGTCAACTCTTAAGGGACGTAAGGCAGCACATGGTATCCCATTTTTCACCCCAGAGAGGGGATATTTGTGAAGCGGAAGAGGGAGAAAGATAGAGATTGAATCGGAGATTTGTGGCTTCCTTGGCTTTGGCTCTTTCTGCAACTCCAACTGCTAACGTCAATGTCTCTGTGAAGAACCATGGTTCTTACACCCCAGAGAGGGGATATTTGTGAAGCGGAAGAGAGAGAAAGATAGAGATTGAATCGGAGATTTGTGGCTTCCTTGGCTTTGGCTCTTTCTGCAACTCCAACTGCTAACACTGTTCTTTGCTTTGAAGAAAACTTCAACTCTGTCAGAGTCCAAGATTTGTGATACTGCTTCAGACATAGCTGAGTGCGTAGAGAGCATTCGCTGAAGACGTGATCTCATTTTGTCTCTTCAGGGGCAAGCCTATGAGTGTAATGATAATTGTTTCAGGTCCCCTTCTTAGGAAACTCTTTTTTTCTATGTCAGTTTCAATTAAACATTTGTGCAGATAGGAGTGAAACCCAGCAGTGAATAGGAACAATGAGTTAAAATGCTTTCCATGCTACTTTTGTAAGAAATTGAACATCATAAAAATCTTAACAATGCAAAATATTTTAAAGATAATAATGGTGATTAGGATGTTCACTACCATTGGTAACATTATCACCAGTGTTTTAAGCTCATACTGGGCTCATACCATCTAAAACGCTTTGTAACTATTATCTTATGTAATTTTTTCAGTAACTCTACATCACGAAGGTCTTCAAGCCAGCTTGGCTACAAAAATTCATCTAGCGATTTTTCTCTAGATATATTTTTTCTTCACTATAAACCCTCAGTTAGGCAAGGAAGGTTTGTGGTCGTGATGGATATGGTGATGCCCTGAATTCATCTTTCCTGTCAGCAGACAATTTATATCGCCTTGCCAGAAGTTTGTTTTGTTGGTTGTTGGCAACTTGATCTCAGAGGAGAGAATGAAATAACAAACAAAAATGTATCATACATTTTGTAGAATTACTCTTCATGGTAGTAAGCCATGAAAATTCAGTATCAGTTCTTGAAGTTTTTACAAGCCCACTTAAAGTAAAAAATGACCAAAATAGAGAAAGCGGTAATTAAGTTTTTAAGCATTCATTTTCACAATTATTCTAACCTACATTTCTTCATAACATATTGGTTTCTTCTATGTGTACTTGCAGATTATTGGAAACTTGGGGTTAGTATCATTTCTCAGTTTAAGTGCATTGTATTCAATAAACACTTGAAATAATAGTATTCATTTCATTTTTTTGTTCATTAATGTAATAGTATAGTTCCTATTTGGAACAAACGCCCTCTAAAGGACAAATTGGCAGAAAAATAACGCAGCCTACATAAATAAACAACAAGGCTGCTAACTTACAAAATGTCAGGCTGTCCTAGCCGGTAGAATAAAGAGAATATTTACTGGTTAAAAATAAATATCAGAAATATGCCACAGTGAAACGTGGATGTTGTTCACAGAATCCATTCAACATATATGCTAGCTTCCAAAAAATAATATTATGCTAAAGTCTAGAATAGAAATACTACCATATATTCAGTGAAGAATAGCAGATACTCTTATAGTTCCTTATATTCATTTTTTTAATCCTTGTATAAATCAAATAGTTTAAAGTGTGTTTTCTACTAATGTTAATTTTTCTTTTAAGCCATTCCTTTATGAGGTTGCTATAAAGATTTACGTATAACATGTTCCTGTGACTCTTACTGAAGACAAACCAAAGGCATCTGGATGGTGACCAAGTTGAACAGATAGGATATTCATTTTACTTTATATGATGATCCTCTACACCAAGGATGATGTTACTTGAAATAGAGGTTATATTATTGTTGTTTTGTTGTTATTCTCAGATACTGCTAACTTAAGATCCTAAAATTTTAATGCTGATGATAGTGCAATTAAAATTATTTTATATGATTTTGAAACGGTGTCCTCAAAACAGGAATTTATGTTGAAAGTTTCAAATCCATGCATATTGCTTTCCACCTAACATATTCAGTGATTAAAACAAATCAATCAGTGAAATTTAAAGCATGTTTGTATAAATGAAATAATTTTATTGGGCTGGTATCTGAGTAATTTAGTTGAAATTTTAAAATGGATGATAATTTTTTTAAATTCATGCAAATATATTTGATTATTTGGGAGCTCCTGAATTTGCCATAGGTGGATTACAAAATTGACCATAATTTCTTCTCCTTTCTCTGTATCCATGGCCCTCGGAATGTAAGTTTGAATCTTCCGTGAAGAGGTTACATTTATTTCTCATCCCTTGAATCTGTGCTAGCTTTGGGATTTGTTCTGGCCAACAGAATGTGTGAAAGGCAGTGTTTCGGTGTGTGTTTTCCCTGGGAACCCAACCATTGCCATGTAAATGAGCTGAAGCTAGTCTGTAGGATGATGAGAGATAAGTAACTCAGTCACCCCATTGGCCTAGCCAACTGCCATCCAATCAACAGGCATCAGAGTGAAGCTATTCTAGATAGTTCAGTCCCCAGCTGACCTGCCACCGAGTGCTGACTCATGAGCCTGGCCCGAATCATCCTGGTGGCCAATGAACTCATGAGCAAGAATAACTACTTACTCTTTAAAGCCACAGATTTTGAAGATGATTTTTTTTTGAAGATGATTTTTTTACAAGACCTGACTAATACAGCATTTATATGAGAAAAAAAAAAAAAACTTTAACTTATTTAGAGGATAACAAAAACTTACAAAGAAGTAGTACAGTAACCGAAAACTTATAAGCCTCCTGAATGGAGTCTGTGCCATTTCCAACAGTTGCGTTTGATTGTCTAACTAAAAGTATTCAAGAGATAAATATCATTTTTCTTATTCCACTAAGGGAAGAAACCGTTAAAGATGGAAGCTTAGACTGAGTTAACATTCAACGAAGCCCTGTGACACTGGCCAAGAAAGGCGGGGATCCTGATATTAACCGTGATTTTGGTCATGACTATAAAGATGACAAAGAACAAGAAACAGCTATCTTGTTACCTGGCTCCATTGGATGAGGGCAAGCATCTGCCCTTCTCATCTCTGGGCTCTTAACGTTTATTGATTTAACTGGCAATCTACTGAGACAGAGAAGACTTTGTTTGAAAACTGCCTTAAACATCTAGGTAATGTAGTGAACTCAGTAGGAGCTGTCATAGGACAATGGGCCTCCTGTTCAGAGAAAAAGAGCGTCAAGGTGAAGGAACATCATTTATCAATATATAAGTGTAGAGGCAAAGATGGGAAGTTTCAAGGGAAGGTATTTATCATGAGATATTGTTCTATTAAGCTGGCTTTATTTTGGTTATGTCAAATGATTGATGTGCAATAGATGTAATCATTTTGTCGAAAAGATGTTAGCCCTGCAAAGTGTCAACTGTTCACTGTACCATTATTAAACAGCTGCATTCTGATTGACTTCTGAACAAGAGACTTTCAAGCTTCTGTTAATCAGAAATAGGCAAGCCAAAAGCAAAAGCAAAGTCAAATGGAGTGACAAAAGTACTTGATAGACTTTTAAAGTGTTAAGAGAAAGAACTACATTACATTAAATACAAATTATCGTTAAAGAAAAGGCCAAAAAAAATCACATAAGGCAATAATTGGAAAATCATACACTCTGTAACTTTTTTGATAATTGACTTTTTATCATTATCTCTCTTGGGGAAGATAATTAATCTTGGGAAATTGTTGATAGCTTTAAAATTAAACTTCTTTGAAAAAAACCGAGTAGTAGATTTCATATTAAAAAAAAAAAAAAAAAAGCTGTTCTGACCTTAGACCTAATTCAAACTGAATATCCTTGAGTTGCTGACATTTAAAAAAGAAAAATAAAAAAACAGAACTAAAAACAAGAACCTTTGACATTTGGGTGAGTCTCCCATGACAGAGACCAGACGTTGAAAAATGTTTCCCTAATTTAAAAAATATAATTAACTTATTTTGAGAGCCTATCTTGAGTGCCACACAGAGTTTCAGGCATTGAAGATGTAACGGTGAATAAAATTGTGACAGTGTAAGATTTAATTTCCTTTCTTCCTGAATTTAACCAAATTGACTTTGGAAACATTTGATAAGTGCTACCTTTTAAAGACCCTACTAAGTATACTCATGGGTGCCAAGCTCCAGGTGTAGCTATATACTTTAGGGAGGTAAGTCAGGGAGTTGGGAAATATGTGCCAAGAAATTAGGTCAATCCAAAGGATCGATTTATGGCTTCATCATTTCCTAACTGGTGATTTCTGGCAAGACATAGAACGTTTTTCTCCTCCTTCTTCATCACTAAAGTGGGGATTATCATCCTTTCTTTATTAGACCATGAAGAGAATCAGGGGTACTTGTTCTCAGTTTTAAAGAAAATACGTGCTAAGTGACTAGGACAGTGACTGCATGTAACAGTTCCTCAACAAATCAAAGTTAATATAAAGTCTTGAGGAAGAAGGTATTTAGATTTGGGGGTTTTATTTGAGATTCTTAATTTTGTTTTTCTTTAAGAAATCCAATATATGACTTGGCTGGGTTAGGGAAGGTGTGGAAGGTTTTAAGACTCATTCCACTATGCGCAACCATGTAGAAAGGAGAGTAGTAGCTGTAGAAAGGTCTCTAACTGTGAGGAAAAATGCTTTCAAAGGAGAAGAAATTATTTCTGTGACTTTGTTTCGGTCTCTTACGTCCTTCGGTTTTCAGTCTCTCTGTTGGGAAGTCCAGGGTTTGGTCTACCGCGGGGAAAGTGAGATAGTGGCCTCAGGGACACAATTCAAGGAGAAACCAAAACATTCAGCTTTCAAGGTAAATAATATTTCAATGCAGTTTAATTTTTAATTAAAATTAATGTTAAAAAGTCCGCAGTTAACACATTAGGACTTTTTTTTTTAAAGACCGACTCATTATTTAATTTTCCTTTTGTCTCAGGCAATGTATACAGCAAATAGTGTACATTTAGTTTACAGCTCAGTGGATCTCATGGACTAAACAGTCTTTGAAACTAGTGTTCACTTCAAAACACAGAACATGGTCAGTATTTCCAGAGTCTCTTCATAGTCTCTTCCCATCCCTAAACCCTTTTCCCTGGGGTTACCAAAATCCTGACTTTTAACACCATAAATTAGTCCCACTTATTTTTGTAAGTTATATAATCAGAATCAAACGGTAAGTTTTTTTTTTTTTTTTTTTTTTTTGTCTGGCTTCTTCTGCTCAACATCATGTTTGCGAGATTTATCTGTGTTTTTGTGCAGTTACAGGTCATGCATTCTCATTGCTGGAAAGTGTTCCACTCTGGGAATATAACACATTTTATTCATTTCACTACTGACGGTCAATCGAAGAGTTTCCTGTAGCAACTTAAAAAACAAAAAGAAGGCGGAAATAACAACACAACAAACAAGTAAACAGAAAGACAAATCAAGCCAAGCAAACAAAACCAAAACCCTGGTTATAGGCATTTGCTTCCTTTGTCCTTTTTGTTTTGTTTTGTTTGTAATATCCCCTCAGGGATCCTTTGGGAAGCTTTTCCTCCTATATTCCATATTGTGCTGAGGGAAGTCTTTATAACAAGGTTTTTTCCCCCACCTCCCACCCAGGGTGATTTTTGTAAACCAAAACAAACCTTGAAGGATTAAGGAATGTGCTTGAAGAGTACTGGGTGATGCAGGGCATTGTTGCATCACTGTAAGTGTACACCTGAAACTAAAATCACACTGTATGTTAACTAACTGAAATCAAAATAAAAACTTAAAGAATAATAAAATGGCAAAAGAGAGGAAAAACCCAATTCTTGGAATTAACTTCTTAGCATAATACTGATATTCAGCAAATGATAGCACTAAAAGAGATGGTGCACAAGTACTTGTGACTCATGTCTTTCAGTATGCCACGACTCTCCTCCTCCCAGATAGCCAATCGTTCACCTTTCCATTGGATTGTTTGGGCTCCCCAGTGTCCTTTCAATCAATCGCTTGAAAAGATTAAGCTAGCCAAGTTCTGTTTCTGTTGCTTGTGTCCAAAGAATCTTAACAGAGAGAGAGGAATTAGAGCATTTCACATGGGAAGAAAAAGACAGTTAACTTGAATAAATATAAAAGGCAGAGAATGTAAAACTGTGTTACTTGTATGTAGGAAGAGTCTTAAAAATTCCCTTAGTATGTATAACAGTGTGAATTTAAAATATTTGAAAGATCTAATGAGGATTTATGCTTTAAATGGAATTTTAATCATCACGCCTGGCATCCCGTCTCTGCAGGCTTCGGAAAGTGTAATGACAGTGACTTTTTGGAAATGTCTATGCAGATGTTTTTCCGCATATTTATAACGGTGTTTCCATAAGCAAGAGCAGGGCGAGGGCCTTATCTGAGCGATTCAGTGAGCAGTGTCCCGCAAGCGTCCTCTTCTCAGGGACGACAGCGGCTGATCGTGGAGGCAGGCCTTGGGGTGGCTTGCCCAGGCGGAAAGCCCGTTGGAAACATGATTGGGCGTGACTTTAGGAAGCACCAAGCCCCGCACGTCGTTGGTAAGAGCTTAGAGTACCAGCTGTCACGTTTACTTTCCCGTTCCTGAAGACTTGGACACATTCCTGCGGTTTTAAAGAGACAGACAATAGCTCCTCATGGATTGTTGCAGAAGGACTCGTCAATCCAATGAGACTCAGCCGCTTGTCTCTTCAGGATTCCGGGGAAAGTCACTATTCTATTGTTTTGAAAGGTAAATATATTTCTTTCTGCCTTTATCTTTTTAAGCCTGTAGATAACTCCTATAACCATGGTACCTGAACTTTCCCTATGATGTCGTGTCTTCCGAGCAGTTGTCAACCATGAGGACATAGACGAAAGTCATGAAAATAGTCACTAGGAATCTCATCTACTTCATCTCTGTTCTTTTGCATAGAGGAAAAGGCTACTTAATAGAAACCATATGTGCCAGCGTGGAATTTTGGAATAAATAGCTCTACATTCAAAGGTAGATATTTTGTAGTCAAATTTAGGATGAGCTTTACATGTAGAAGTGAAATAAATGGAATGAGGTATCTATTTTTTTCTACTTAAAACAGGTTGAATCATCTTGAGGCATCTGTCAGCTTTCTTAAATAGTTTCAAAGCTAGTCTTTGCTTGCAAGGAAAGTGTAGGATGCTGGCTGACTTCTAATACCAGTACTTAATTTTAGTTCTACAAATGAATCACGAACAATACAGCTCCTTGGAAATTAATTTGGACTTTGTAGATGCAGAGTAACTTTATGTATCTAGATTGCTTAAATATTACCTGTTCATCAAATCGGTAGGCCACATGCTCCAGGAAGTCTCCTATGATTGTTTTTTAGTAAACTCAGTAGTCCAATTCCAATCAGAAATAGGAGGTCTGAATTCAAAAAAGCTTCGGGTCGTTGTGTGACCTTGAACAAGTCGTTTAGTCTCTTTGAGCATCTGTGTACTTACGTGACACTAGAGGTAAAAATACCTACCTCATTCGGTAGATGTGAGGATTAAATGCGATAATATATGTAAAGTGCCTGGAAAATGTATGAGGCTTTACATGCTTTTGTGCCATGCTCTCTTCAGCCTCAAAGCCTTTGCATACACTGTTCCCTCAGTCTAGAACACCCTCTGTCCCCTTCTGTTTTCACCTACATAACTCCTATTTATTCCAGTTGCTTCTTAAATGTTCTGAGCCTCCAAATGGAGTTGCATATCATGTGCAATCAGAACCTCCTTAATAGTATTTCTCACAGACATTGATTAGAACATAATATGCAATGTATTGCATTAAAACGCTGAGACTATAAACTCTATAGTGATAGAGCCCGTGTCTATTTTGTTCCCCATTAGATCACAGGATAGTATTCAGCATTTGGAACATGGTGGAGGTGGAATCCTCTCTCTTAAAATCACTGCCTCCCCTTAAAGGCCAACATCTCTTCTTCTGGTCTTAATTTTTCTGAACAAGATGGTAGTGGTGATGTTGGTAGCAAAGATTTCTAACACTTGAATAATCCCTGGATTTTCTTGGTGAATGAGACACTGTAGATGAGACTTCATAAAAGAACATGGAGGAGCTTTCTTGGCCTCCTTCTTCTTTCATAAATTACACAGATCCAGGGTGGAAGAGTTTGGCCTGTTGAGATGACCCGATAAGCTGATGCAACAGAACGAAAAGGAAGAGTATCACAGAAGTATTCTTGGGTGGAATCATGGGCTGCCTTTAAGCCTCAATTTGCTTATCTACAAAATGGAGCTAATGGTGATTGCCTACATATCTGATAAAGCTGTCAGAAGACAATGGGCACCCAATATAAAATTATATGTGTGTTTTAATCTGATACATAAAATGCTGGGCAGTCACATTATACAATATCACACACACATGCATGAATTATATAGTGAGAGAACAATGCATGACACAACCTTGCAAATGGAAAATGCATCTATGTGGAGCCCATGCTCAAGGTCTATGGAACTGAACTTAATTTTTTTTTACAGAGAGGGACCCAGATAAGAAGAATTTTAGCATTTGTTCCACAGCTCACAAGCTGATACTATAACAAGACTTTAAGCAGGGTTTATTTCAGACCCAATTTGAGCTATTGAGTACATACCAATACGAATGCCAGCATTCATTAGATTTGGGGAGACAGATGGTCTGGACTGAGACAACCAATTAATGTAAAATGTGTTCTTTGTTGGCACTTACCACAAAGGAAGATCTTTTTTTGAAGTACCTTGTTCTTAAAGTTTATTCTATTTTCAGACTAATGTTCCTTTATGTAGAAAGTAAAAGTACTTAAGACATTTATGGGTAAAATTTTACCTAATTTTTATGACATTTATAGAAAGCCAGTGCATATGAATTTACATTTTTTTCATTTTAAAGAATATGAAATAAGATGCTTGTAATATTCTGATATTTCATTAATCACATTTTTTTCATCTGGTTAAAAAAAAAGCATTAGGAAATTGCTTTCCCAAAGATTGCTCATTGAGGTCCTTTACTGTCTTCCTAAAAATCTTTTATTCAATTGTACAGGTGTTACAGGTTGTAAGAATCGTTCTGGGTTGTTTGCAGAAGGGAGAAACCACAAATGCACCCTTTATTTACAACACAAATGCTTTTAGATGCTGTCTACGTGATCAAACCATGGAAAACATTTTTATAGCTAAAAAATGTTCTCAGGGCTCTTTGCCAAATGTCCTGTTATTTAAGTGGTATTGATGCTTGGGTCACACAGTGAGTGTCCCCTTACCCCCTGACCCATGTCAAATCCATGCACAGAAAAGCACGTTTATCTGGAATGACAAAAAATGGGTAGGAGGTAGAACTGGGGCAATATCTTGGTGTCGTGTATTCCACGTTAGACCTCGAAGGCTAAAGTTCAGAGACTGAATATTATCTTCTGAGTCAAGTGAGGTGAGAAACAGACTTTATTGGGCTGCAGAATGAAAATATTAGAGTATGTTTTTATATATCATCTTTTAAATTTTATTTTTTAAAATATCTTTTCAAATATTTTATTTTCTGTATGTTTTATAACATATAGACATATCTGTGTGGCTGGCAGTCCTTATATATTATGTGCAAATAAATATGTACATTGGTGATACATGCTCACATATTTTACTGATGAGCCGCTGATGAAAAAAGATAAGGAATCACTGGACTAGGCAAAGGTATTGCTTTTAGAAAACAATGAAGAAAAAAGAGACGGAGAGAAAAGGTAGAAGAATTAAACATATATGCATATCACACATCACATGCTCATACATACACATCGGATGCATGTAGACTATTAGCGGGTACCATCAGGTATCTGGAAACAGCTCAGTATATGGCCCTACAGCACATGAGCATCATAGACGTGAGCCATGTTACTCTTTAAAGTCAGCTTGATTTTACTCAGCGTGCAAGGAAAAGGTTGTGTAGGCCCTTAGATGTCATGTTGCTTTGTGATCCACCGTATGCTGCATTTGTATAATGTTTGCAGTTATTATTTTAAAATTTTATTTATTTGATAGAAAAAACAAGAACATGAGCAGAGGGAGGGGTAGAAGGAGAAGCAGACTTCTAGAGCAGGGAGCTGAGTAGGGAGCTGGACTTGGGGCTCGATTCCAGGACCCTGGAATCATGATTTGAGCTGAAGGCAGATGCTTAACTGAGCCACGCGGGGACCCCTGATTTTTGTAGTTGTTAATATGCAACACTAGAACATTATATATCAGAAGTATAATAGTAGCAAGAAAGTTGAAAGTGCTAAGAAGTGGCTCAAATTATTACAGAAATGAAAATGGAGATGATGATGCTAAGTATAATTATCAATTCAAAATGGCGAGATTAAAAAAAAAAACATAAAACAAAATGGTGAGATTAATGTTACCTGTCATTATGGAACAAATGGCTTAATATAAAGAATAATTGTGAAGAGGAAACAACAATTCGAGCAAAATATGAATATATTTATGCCTAAGATGTAGGAAAAAAATATTTGGGGGAAGAGAAGAACGTTATTCTTTGAATTGTTTGATCTCAAAAATTATTCATGGACACACATATACAAACAATATAAAAGAGCTAGATGCACTCACAGCATGTATTTCCCAAGAAAATATAAATGCCGTGGACAGAACATGAAATTTAAATTCAAATGAGGAACTATCCATCTGACTCCAAAGTCTGGCACTAACAAGCTGTTAAATTTGGAGAAGCTACTTAACCTCTCTGAGTTTCAGGTCCATCATCCATTAAGTTGGAATAATAAAATCCAGCTAAGAGTATTTTAAATGATTCATATGAAGTCCCCCGCTTGTGGGAGTAGGGGAGGTCTTCAGTGAGTGGAAGCTATTACTGGAAAATGTCTTCTAAGAGTGCAAAGGACCAGAAGGGAAGGAGGGGAAACTGAATGGGGGGAAATTAGAGAGAAAGACAAACCATGAGAGACTCTTAACTCTGGGAAACAAACTGAAGGTTAGCAGCGGGGAGGGAGGTGGGAGTTGGGGTAACTGGGTGACGACGGGCACTGAGGAGGGCACAAGATGGAATGAGCACTGGGTGTTATACTGTATGTTGTCAAATTGAATTTAAATTTAAAAAAAAAGGAAAATGTCTTCTAATCTATAACCATAATAATCAACTACCATAATAAAAATAGTAGGCAGAGGAATATTTCACCATTCCTGGCAGGCATGCAGTGAATCTTAGTCTTTTCACCTCCTTTTTACTTGTTCTATTAATTCAAGCAGGAAGTGCCCAAAAAACTGTTTCATAGGGAAATAAAAGATTAATTAGTAATAACTTGCTTATTCTTATACAATTAATGACTGAATTTTTCTCATTTAATCTGCTTTTTTTTTTAAATACTCCCTTCCTAATTCAGAAATGATAGTCTTTTTCCTTAAGAAATTTAATTAGTAGGGAAATATTGGTTGATAGGACTGCTTTTCCATTTTCATTAGAGTGGATTTGGCAAAGGTATTATCAAAAACATGTTTAAACAAAGACAGAAATGTATATACTCTGGGAATGTACATAAGCTCGTGGCTATTAGAGCTGAGCAACGATGACCAGAAAACAGAGCGAATGGGGGAAGACGTTTTAGTCATCGCAAGATTTCATGAATGTGCCTAAGCTAAGGAGCACAGGTAATAGTACACAGTTAAAAGTGGCAGAGCAGGGCACCTGGCGACTCACCTGGGTGAGCGTCTGCCTTCAGCTCGGGTCGTGATCTCAGGGTTTTGGGATGTGCCCCGTGTCGGGGTCTCTGCTCAGCAGGGTCTGCTTCCCCCTCTCCCTCTGGCCCTCTCCCTGCTCATACTCATTCTCCCTCAAATAAATAAAATCGTTTTTTTAAAAAGGCATGCAGAAAAAGGTCCATTTTGGCGGAGTCAGGCATACTAATGATAGCTAGATGAAGCTGTTGGAAAGGCCGTCTACACTGATCTTCTGTTGCGATTCTGGTGGTAAACTAGCACTGGAGTGAAGGAAGTGCATCTGCCAGTCCTCAAAATCCCGTGATCTGATTATTTCATCTTTCATTTTATCACAATATTGCTCTGAATTATCTGGAATGAAAATACTTTTGTTATTTCTTTTTTTTTTTAATTTTAATAACACTTTATTTAACCCAGTATACCCAAATTATTATTTCAATAAGTAAACAATAGAACGATTATTAGTAAGATATTTTACATTTTTATGCTGATGTATAATCCAATGTATATTTTACACTCACAACAGATGGCATTTCTTTTTTTTTAATAAATTTATTTTTTATTGGTGTTCAGTTTGCCAAAATACAGAATAACACCCAGTGCTCACCCCGTCAAGTGCCCCCCTCAGTGCCCGTCACCCAGTCATCCCCACCCCCCGCCCACCTCCCTTTCCACCACCCCTAGTTTGTTTCCCAGAGTTAGGAGTCTCTCATGTTCTGTCTCCCTTTCTGATATGTTATTTCTTTTTATAAAAAAATGAATATTTAATGAATACAGAAGTTAATAAATTTCCTGGCCCTCAACTCTATGCACTATACAAAGGAATTTCTACGTGAGCTTGTGTACATGCATATTCGCCTTTTCTGAGAAGCACATGGCTGCAGCAAGTGCTGTATGGAGGGCTCCGTAAGCACGCAGGAGTGAGTGGGGACACGTCACATCAAACATAATGGCTTTCTCTAGGAAAGGGGGACTGCCCTCTTGTTGACTGAAGAGTTCCAGTATGTGTTAACTGGCAATGTCTGTGTGGTAGGGGAGATGAAGAGGACCTACCACCAAGTCATTTCTTCGATACCGTATTGCTTTAAAGGTCATAGGCAGGCAAAGGTTATGAATATACTTTCAAGATTAAGCTTCAGAGTATCCAAATTAAAATATGACTGGCGTCGATTTTAAGGTTCACATCAATTCTACAAGAGAAAGTGTTGGTAGAAAGTGTTACATGGGGCAGAGTCACAAGCATAGAGTTGTTTTTTTTATTTTTTTAGAGTTTTTCTAATAGATGCAAAGGTTGCGTGTAGATGGAGAGCCCCTTAGCTGGCAGCCCCTACATCCACACTGATCAACCGTCTTGGCGCCTACTACCTACACCCCTCCGATTTTCCTATATTCTTCACCCCTTGCCATCTTAGACAAAAGTAATCATCTCTAAGAGGGGCCTGACCAGAACTTGGAGGTATCTGAATTCCTCTCCTAAGACGAGGAGTTCATGTTGTTCAGACCTTATTTGAGAGAGAAGGACACAGTTGGTCCTAAAACCTTAGAACGGAGATTGAAGGAAGTAGATGAAAGCACCTACTTCAAACAAAGGAAGAGCATTTCTGAAACAAAGAGTAAATTCATGACTGGTTGAGAGGAAGGGATCAGAGAAACAAGAACACACTCAACTTATTTCCAGGAAGAAGGACAATTTTAAGCAGCCCATAGACAAGGCATGGGATTTTTAAAAAAATCGTTGTTTTGAGAGGTTCCCCCCGAGGTGGTTAACAGAAGCCCTCCTGACATTCCATTACCAAGAGCCAACACCCTGCGTCACTGTGTATCCAGTGCGTCGTTCTATCGGTGACTCTAGTAGTGTCTCGCCAGGCGGTGTGAGGGAGTGAATTCTGAATAACAGAATTAGAGACAAACAAGATTTGTGAATTGGCTCAAGTCATTTAGAGATTTGCTACTCCACGTGCCAGACCGGCACATGGGAGCTTGTCAAAAATGCAGCGTGTCGGGCCCTGCCACAAGATTGTCGCATCAGAATCTGGACTGTAGCAGGATCCGCAGGGGAACCATATGCATAATAATGTCATGAACGTGGGTTTAGAGAACTCCTCCATCCCTTATGTTGTTTTTTTGTTTGTTTTTTGTTTTGTTTTATAATTGTTGTTTTGTTCTTAAGTAATCTCTGCACCCAGTGTGGGGCTCAGATTCTTGCCCCTGAGATTAAGAGTTGACTGAGCCAGCCACGCGCCCCTGAGAAATCTCCCATTTTTTTAATGGCGAGACCTTAGGGATAGCGGCTTGGGTGCATCCTGAACCGGCCCAGCGTCCAGTCACCTCCAGTCATACACTTTAGATTCTGTCCGTTGAAAGAGCAACAGAATCCTGCCTTGGGAATCTCGGCATTTGCTTCCTTTGAATCTTTTACTAAAAGTGCTAGTGATGAGGTTGGCCTCACAGATGAAAGCTGAGTTTCAACAATCCAAAGTTAGACTCGGGGGTTTATGACCGCCGCCCTCGTGTAACTAAGAGGGTCCTGTGTTACTGTCAGACGTATCTGGGTCTGGGTGGCAAAGTACACGGTCACCCGACGAACGGGCCATGTAATTGTGACTTTCACATTTACTGGCTAATAAATGGTTAGGTAGTAAATGTATGTTTACTTACAAAAAAATAGATTGAAAACACACAAGACTCTCAAGATGTTTATCTGGACCACACGGGAAGGTCTCGTTGGCAGCGGTGGGTAACAGAGGACGAGCTTGGGAGGGATACGAGCTGCCCCCGCAGGAGTGGGCCGCCTTCACCTCCGTGCCCCTCCAAAAGGGCAATTCAGCTTGTTTTCCAGGGACAAGTGACAGTCCCCCGCAGACGGCCGTTCAGGCCTCGGACTCTCTCAAGACAGACACATGTTTCCCATTTTTGAAATGTCATTTCTTTGCAGATTCTTCTCGTTTTTGGCCTCAAAGGCTTTAAAGATTGTTGGGTCAAGTTTTATTCGGAGTTCAGGTTGAAGGCATTGTGTGCTCCCTGCCTTCCACATTCTCTGAGGGAAGGAAGATTGACCAACTGTTTGGCCAAAAAGCTCAGTCTTTGATGACACGGGTGAGATTTTATTTCTCACCTCCTTTATGTGCGTGTGTTAGAACGACTGCCGCGACCCCGGTGACACCTTTTTCATGGGTAGTCTAACCCGCTCTCAAAAAACCATTTCTACTTGCTTGAGGGTGAGCGCTGTCACCTTTATTTCTTCATACCATCTCATTTCCTTTGAAAGTTGAGTAAACCCGTTAGTAAGATCGTTATTTTCTCCTACCATCTCCAACAAGTATTTCAAACAAACAAAAATGGTTAGCTCAAGACAAGAACAATAAAGAGAAGAAAACTCCAATGTTAGCCATCTACAGTAAAACTCACATCCAAGGAGAATCATGCACCACAATAAATATTTCTCATAGGGTTTTTTTTTTTGATGTATTAAATACTTATTCCATGCAAATCTCAAAATATTTGGAGAGACGGAAACATAGTGAAATGGTAGGCATAGTTTTGTAACTAAAAAAAATAAAAATAAAAAAATAAAAAATAAAAAATAAAAAATAAAATTCTAGGAGCGCCTGGGTGGCTCAGTCGGCTAAGCATTCAACTTTGATTTTGGCTCAGGTCAGGACCCCAGGGTCGTGAGATCGGGCCCTGTTGGGCTCTGCCCTAAGCGGGGAGTCTACTTGATATTCTCCTTCCTTCCCCTCCCCCACCGTACATGCTCACTCTTGCTCTCTCTCTAAAGTAAATAAATATTCTTTTTTTTTTTTTTAAATGCTATTTTCCCAGACAAAGCCAGAAAAATAGTAACAAAGTGCACTGTGCAATGATAATCGATACTACCCGTGTGGCCACGCAGGCAGTCACCCAAAGTCACTGTTCGGAAAGATCTTTAACACAACGGAGCACGTTCTCAACATTAGCACCGCCTCATTCTGTGTTATAACCAGCGAAGAGGGCTCGTGGGTGGCTCAGTCCTTTGGCTCCGGTCATGATCTCAGGGTCTTGGGAGCCAGCACCCCCCCACCCCCACCTCGGGCTCCCTGCTCCGCGGGGAGTCTGCTTCTCCCTCTCCCTCTGCCTGTGGCACCCCCTGCTTGTGCGCTCTCTCGCTCTCTGTGTCAAAAATAAATAAATAAATAAAATATTTAAAAATCAGCAAAGAGAATAAGATTACCAAGAAGAAAAGATTCCCATCAGTACCTGCCTGTATTCTTGCCTTTTCTTTGAAATTAATTATCTGACTCTGGCAGGTGTTCTGTATGTGTTTAAAATCCACAATCTGCTTCTCTTTAAGGCATTCGGAACCGATTACAACCAAGTCACTTTTCTACCACCGCAGAGGGCAGGCCGAGATTCGGAGAAAGTGGGAAGGTGTCGTCAATAGGAGAGCGATGATGCTCTCCCAGGGGCAGAGCTGATACATGGGCCCAGCGTGTTGCACCTGAGCTCCCTGGCAGCCAAGGCAAAGAGGGGGAGGGAGGGAGAGAGGGAGGAAGAAGCAAAGGGGAGAAATGCGGAGAGGAGAGGAGTCTCCTGGTCACTAAGCCAGGACAGCGACGGCCTGCACCTCCCCAGAGAGCTGCACAGCTGGGACGACGTCCCCCTGCGGCCCCCGCCTGCCTGTTGGCACTGTCGTGGGTGAGGAAGATCCACGCGAGGGCACGTGCATTGCCAGAAATATGGCCCCGTATTTCACTTTCCGGCTTATTACTCACATTTGCTCTTAAATACAGTAGTTTTAACAGCTGTCTCTAGTTTCTATCAAAGTACCCTAAAAATCCTATAATAATGTTTTCCACCTCATTTCCTCCTTTCTTCCCGCGCCGTTGTGATAAAGCGCTGTGTCCGATAAGGAAAGTGACAGCCTTGTCAGGCTCTCCAGCAAGCATTTGCATACTGTTATTTTATTCAGATGATTAGAGCAGCCACCAGAAACTGAAGGAATTTACTTTCCCTAAATAATACATTTTCGCTGATTATGGTGTTTTATCCTATAATCTGTCACTCACAGACTACCTCTTTTGTAGCTCTGTTTTTTTGGTGGAATTTTTTTTTTTTTTTTTTTTTTTTTTGGTAGGGAAAAATGTTCTTTATTTTTTACTATAAAACATGTTGTTAAGGAAACAAAATCGAGAGAGAGAGAACACTGGGCACCATCCTCATTGCTGATGAGGGAGTGGGTAACAGTCACTGATGCCCACACAGGGATAAACCTACCAAATACTCGGCGCCTTTAATCCCGGAAGCTGAGGGTGCCTTACAAATCAGGGAAATACTGTGAGGTCAGTGCTGCTTCTTCAAGAGGCTTTAATAGCGGCTTCAGAAAAATCTTACTTAAAAAAAAAAAAGGAAAAAAGAAAAAAAATCTTACTTCTTGTCCACAAGTCACTTAATAGGACATTTGTATGGAAAGAGAAAAAGAAAGATCCGTCGCTCACATGTCTCCGTATTACTCGTCCTCAAAAGAGCAGAGTATCTTTTAGTGTTTTTGAGCTTATTTCTCGGGTTCGTTCATTCAAAAGATGAAACTGGCAGATTCAATGATTTTTCTCATCAGCTTCCGCTGTAGTCGGCCTCGAGGGCCCCACCCGAAGGCTCTCAGAGATGCGCTAAGAGCTAGGGCTCCCCCTTGATGACCGAGCGTCGACTAGAAGGCCTACTTCAGGAAGGAGGCGACCTTTTAGGAGGGGACAGAGGTTTTTACAAATATTCTGTGACTTTTGCTTAGAGTCATAGGCCCAGTTTCAGCTGTAGTTCCCGTCGTTTGGTCCGGTCACGTGCAGTGAGCGCTGGGGTCACACCTGCCTGCCTGTAGATTCCTGGCCCCCGGGGGCTCAGCGGTGGAGCGGCCGCCCCCAGCTCAGGCCATGACCCGGGGTCCCGGGATCGAGTCCCGCGTCGGGCTCCCTGCATGGAGCCTGCTTCTCCCTCCACCTGTGTCTCTGCCCCTCTCTCTCTCTGTCTCTCTCATGAATAGATAAATAATTTTTTTTTTTTAAGTGTCTTTACGATTCCTGTTGTTTCCTTGCTGGTTCTGTTTCCTTGGAAAGCCACTCAAGTTTTCTGAGTCTATGTTCCCATGTGCAAACTGGGAGAAGCCGCCTGATGGTATTTCTCTGCCGTGCTCAGGGGGGTGTCTCGGATCCGTGACACGGGCAGGTTCACTGCGGGTGACGAGTTCAGGCAAAGCAGTCGACATCCCAGGTGACACGGGACTTTTCTGAACCAGGGGCCTTCATCATGCTCTTCAGCATCCGGGGGCTTCTCTTCAAGGCGAAGCTGCCGTGTGTCTGCGTCTGTCCCTCCGTCTGTCTCCCACTGCAGCCCGACTTGCAGGGTCCTGTGTCCCGGGCGGCAAGGCGCGCACCTGGATGCAGCCAGGCCTGCTGCCGGCGCCGCCGTAGCAGCTCACTAGGTCTCGGCGCCCAGCGGCCCAGGCCCAGCGCTGAGCAGCACGTCCCGTATCTCTGAAGCTGGGTCCGTGAGCTCCGACGACAGCGCCGGGTTGGGAGGGTTCAGAGGAACAACTGACATTGGTGACACAACAGGCGAGGCCTGTGAGCCTGGCCCTCGACGGAATGCATGACCCTCGGCCACCCGAGGCTTGCACGGCGGGCCACCCGGCGCTGGAGGCCTGAGGGCCCGACGGGAGCTCTTCTGCATCTTCTGCATCTTCCCCTGCACCCGCCCGCCCCCCTGCCCCCCTGCCTCTGGGCTCAGGACAGCGCCTGGGCCCCCTCAACCTCCCCACCGCCTCCCTGCCCAGGACCGGTTCCTGCTGCGTGGTCTCTGTCACCCCTGTCACTCCGTCGCCCCGAGCCAGGAGGCCCCTTGATGACGCTGCGGTGCCTGAGTCTTGCCCTCAGCGCTGGGTGACAGGAGCGACAGGGCCATGGACTCCCCTCCCCTGGTGGCTCCTGGGCAGGAAACCACAGGGGTCTGGCGGGGGGCAAAGTCCTTCTCCGACCTGCAGCCCCTCAGCAGTGGTCATGTGCAGCCCCTCGGCAGTGGGGTCAGTCGGGGTCGCCTGCACCCCTCAGCCGTGTCCTTCTGTCCGTGGCCCTGTCCCGCCCCGGGGCGTGGGCTGCAGCCTCGGGTCCTACCGTAGGTTCGGAGGAGGCGGAGCTGGTCCTGCTGTTGCTGAAGCCTGGTGTCGTGGGGCGGCCACCGCGGCAGGACACGGTCCCCGAGGATGCTGGACAGAGGAGGCTCCCGGTGCTCATGCGAGTGCTGCTCAGGGCCCTGCCCGGTGTGGGGCCAGGTGAGCGGCGGCCTCAGCGCCCGGACTGAGGAGGCCGCAGCGGGGCTTGCCCGTGCCCACGAGGAGTCCTCGGGGCTGTGGCTGCTGAGTGAGCAACCCGGGTTTAAGGTCCTCCGTTCCGAGGGGACTGAATGTACGGCGACCCTGAGAGACCCCACGGCTGAGGGGTGCAGGTGACCCTGAGAGACCCCACGGCTGAGGGGTGCAGGCGACCCTGAGAGACCCCACGGCTGAGGGGTGCAGGCGACCGTGACAGACCCCACGGCTGAGGGGTGCAGGCGACCCCGACAGACCCCACGGCTGGGGGTGCAGGTGACCCCGACAGACCCCACTGCTGAGGGGTGCAGGTGACCCCAACAGACCCCACGGCTGGGGGTGCAGGTGACCCCGACAGACCCCATGGCTGAGGGGTGCAGGTGACCGTGACAGACCCCACTGCTGAGGGTGCAGGCGACCCCGACAGACCCCATGGCTGAGGGGTGCAGGCGACCCCGACAGACCCCACTGCTGAGGGGTGCAGGTGACCCTGAGAGACCCCACAGCTGAGGGGTGCAGGTGACCCCGAGAGACCCCACGGCTGAGGGTTGCAGGTGACCCCGACAGACCCCACGGCTGAGGTTTGCAGGTGACCCCGACAGACCCCACTGCTGAGGGGTGCAGGTGACCCCGACAGGCCCCACTGCTGAGGGGTGCAGGTGACCCCGACAGGCCCCACTGCTGAGGGGTGCAGGTGACCCCGACAGGCCCCACTGCTGAGGGGTGCAGGCGACCCTGAGAGACGGACACAGCTGAGGGGTGCAGGTGACCCCGAGAGACCCCACAGCTGAGGGGTGCAGGTGACCCCGAGAGACCCCACGGCTGAGGGTTGCAGGTGACCCCGACAGACCCCACAGCTGAGGGGCGCAGGTGACCCCGAGAGACCCCACGGCTGAGGGTTGCAGGTGACCCCGACAGACCCCACGGCTGAGGGGTGCAGGTGACCCCGACAGACCCCACGGCTGAGGGGTGCAGGTGACCCTGAGAGACCCCACAGCTGAGGGGTGCAGGTGACCCCGAGAGACCCCACGGCTGAGGGTTGCAGGTGACCCCGACAGACCCCACGGCTGAGGGTTGCAGGTGACCCCGACAGACCCCACTGCTGAGGGGTGCAGGTGACCCCGACAGGCCCCACTGCTGAGGGGTGCAGGTGACCCCGACAGGCCCCACTGCTGAGGGGTGCAGGCGACCCTGAGAGACGGACACAGCTGAGGGGTGCAGGTGACCCCGAGAGACCCCACGGCTGAGGGGTGCAGGTGACCCCGACAGACCCCACCGCTGAGGGGTGCAGGTGACCCTGACAGACCCCACGGCTGAAGGGTGCAGGCGAGCCCTGGGCCGCTCTCATTCTCCGGCCTCACGTCTCAGCAGAAACGCTCAGCAGGGCCTGGGCCCCTCGTGGCCTTCGGCCGACCCAGGCCACAGCCCCGGTCTCCAGAGTAGCGGCGGGGCCTGGGCCACTTCTTGTGCATTATCGACGCATAGAATTTGTGATTTTACACAGGATGGAAGCGCTTGAACCCTGTGTGTGCGGGTGTGTACGTGCGTGGGTCGTTTCCTTTCCTTGTGGGTCTGGCATCTGCGGCTCAGTGGCTGCTCAGCCCGGCCCGGCGCCCCTGCTGCTCCCGGGCTGCCCGTCGGGGACGGGGCTGCCCCCACCAGGGCTCTGCACCCTCGGGGGCTCGGGCCGTCGCGGCTGCCAGGGCAGTGAGGGAGCCCGGCCTTCGAGCCCAACACGCTTGCCTCGTGATCACCAAGACGCTGGGCCCCCTGTTCCGGCTCATAGAGGATTCTTATGTTGCCACTTTTCTCAAAAGGGGACAAAGAGTCACCCCTCCGGGTGCAGCAGTGCGGAGTCTCCTATGTCCCCTTCCCTGGGGGCCCTCGACTCTGTCCCAGCCTGGCACGGGCCTGGCTTGTTCCCAGCTTGGGGCGAGCAGCTCTTTCCTCACTGTAAGAGGATTCGCGGCCGTCCGAACCCCCCAGGACCTGCAGCCTGGCCCTTGCCTTACAGCGCGGCCCCAAAGGAGCCCCTTCCTGCCGCCTCCCTTCAGGCCCACGGAGGGCAGACCTCGAGCCAATGAATCACTTGCCACGATCGCAGGAGGCGCTGAGGCCACGCGTGGGGCTCGCCGCACCCCCGTCACCAATGACCGAGGTGCTCACGGGCAGGCTGTCTCCAGACCCAAGGAGACCATCCGGTCCCGCTTGCGACTAGAGAACCGAGCTGCAATGGGCCAAGAAGCAGAAAACGACGAATTACAGACCTGCAGGCCCAGTTGGAGCCGCCGAGACCCGGGATGGAGTAAGGTGTAGGAGGGGAGGACAAGCCCCAGTCTGGAAGCCAAACATCATCGGCTTTGAAGCTCGGCTCTGTTCTTCCTGTGCTTTGACTTAAGCCTATTACTTAGAATTTCCAAACCGTTTCTTGTGCTGTTGTTGTTATCAAACACTGTGATTCAAAAAATAAATAAATAAATAAATAATAAATAAATAAATAATAAAAAAATAAACACTGTGATTCAAAAGAAAATTAAAAAAATAAAAAAATTAACACTGTGATTCTTACCCACAAAGGTTCTGAAGATTCGAACCAGAACGTGGGAGCCAAACGCTTAGCGCACTGCCTGCGACACCGAGCAGGCCTCCAGGGCCTCCAGGGCCTCCAGGGCCTCCAGGGCCTCCAGGGCCTCCAGGGCCTTCAGTCCTCCCTTTCCCACTTCTTCTCTCAGAGAATCACATCGGTCCTGCCGCCCGTTTTCTCCACCAGAACACTTTGCTGGGACTAAATCAATCCTCCCCCGTGTTAGCTTTCGACATGAAGGCTTTACCATTTCCCGTATCTCCCCTAATTGTGTGCATGTGTGTGTCCATTCAGTTGCTCTATTTTCAGAGATTTCTGACATAGGTCGTGCGGGCGACGCAACAGTAAAATTTCAATTTGCAGAGGAAAAATATGACAGAAGGATTTCTTTGCAGCTCTTCATTGTCATCCATCAAGAAGTCACTGGTACGTTTTCAAGGGAAATAGCCTTTTTAATTTGTTTTCCTTTACGAAATAAATTATGGGAGTCTGTGTCTTGAAAACTGCCAACGATGGGGAACGTCTCCCATTATTAGAAGTCCATAGAGTTATCAGTTCTAATTATTAAAAAAACAAACAGACAAAATCTTTGGAGTAGGCCAAGATTGTTGCTTCCGAATGCAGAATTATTGGCACTTACAAAGAAGCACTAAGAGGAAGACACTATTTGAAGAACTGTCAGTGTACACAGGCATCAGAAAAAGGTAATTCCCCCTACTTGCCATCTTCAGAATGAACAAAGATTTTTATTTATTTCCAAATTGAGTGTAACTTTGAATGACACATTAATGTTCTAATTCTGGCTTTATAAGCTATAGAACCTTGGGAACTTTTACTGATTTTTCCTCGTGATTCTGTTTCTACTTACATGGAAAGCAAGACTCATGAAGTTGCATGTAGGCCATGGGGCATCGGTGCCCGATAAATGGTCCTACGGATACCGGCGGAACGAGGGCGACTGTCTTGTTCATTTCTGACAGAAGTTCTGCGTATTAGACGTTTTAATCCTTAGTTTTTCTACTTGGGAAACTAGAGAACTTAACTCAAGGACACCAGAGTAGTCAGTCAGTGGTGGAACTGGGAGCTAGAATCGAGTTCATCACCATCTTTCATACCGTGACGCCGTGAGTGCATTAGAGTGAGAGGATGGCAAACTCCGTGGTTTCTGAACGGTCCTACCTTGATCGGCGCCTGCATGGCCACGTGAGAGGTAAGGGGGTGCAGACCTCACCAAGCAATGCTGTCAAGCACACTCCCCGTGTGATCTTTGTGGAGGACGAGGGGGATGAATATTAATACACAAAAGGTTTGACATTCATCTGTCCACGGCATTTCTGCTGCTTTTCGTTTTTCATTACAGCTTATTGAGATTATTTTGGATCTTGGCTCCACTATGGATTTAAAATTCAGGTGTGCGTCGTTTCCATAATTTTATTGAAGACCTAGATCAAGCCGAAAAGATGAGACCCTGTAGTGAAGTCTGTTACAAAGCGCTTGCTGAATGTGGTTCTCAGTGAGCTGTGGGGCAAGGTTTTCATATTCATGGTGTATTTAAAGCCCGTTTATCTGGCTCACAGCCTTTTAATGTAAGCTTTTGCTGGTTAAAATAAAGGCATGTAAAAAAAATAAATAAATAAAGGCATGTTACATCTGTGTCATTTACCTATAGGAACTCTCTTTCAAAGACAAAGGTGGTAACTAATATTCAGAAACAAAAAGGTCCAGGAAACATCTGGTTTATTTGTCAGTTTTATCCCTGGTGTCCAGCACAGTATCTCACAGACATAATTGCTCAATTGATATTCATGAAGTGAATTATTTTTATCAAGCCATAAAATTAGTTATTATAGGCAGTACACCATGATTTGTCCCCTTCTTCTGCTTTCATCTAAGTGCTCGCTGAAGGGACTTTCATCAAATATGTGATGCCAAACAACACAAAACTAACTTATCATAAAATTCCTAAAAAAAAATATATGTGATGCCAAACACAAAACTAACTTATCATAAAATTCCTAAAAAAAAAAAAAATTCAAAGTCTGTTTTAGGTCATAATAGAGTTAAAACTTGACACTTTGCCCTGTGATCATCTGTCTTTTGCTTCCATAAAACTAAATCTGAATTATAAGTCTTGGGCTCAAAGACCTTGGAGAAATAACCACTGCTTAAGATATATATTGTCATATCTATATGTGCCACTGAGGTGTGTACTATTTCTTACCTAGTTTTATAGATCAATAAAATTAAGTTCAAATAATTTGCATTTATCAAGGTCTGCTATTGCTAAGTGTTTATTCTTATGATTGTGTCTTACTTGTAGAACTTGCAAGAGTTTTGAAAAGTTTTAAAGGGAGAAGATGACAAATAAGTGATTGAAAATAAATTTCTCATTAGTCAACTTTCCTAAGCTTGGGAATGTCTATTTAGTGAGCATTAGGAGAGGGGGATTTCAGGTAAAACAGAGATTTGGAAAATAAAATTTAGCCGTTAGTAGATCCAATCCCCACCACCACCACCAAGGAATGAAATTATCACGAACAATGAAATGAAAATGTTTAGTATTTATTATCACAACTCACAAGAGAAACCTCATCCTGGTATCAGTATCCATATTTTAAAATGAAAACAAATGTGTAAATAATTTCTCCATTATTTCTTTTGCCTTTACAAAATGAAATCGGTCCCACCATTTGCTTCAATGTGGTTGGAACTGGAGGGTGTGATGCTTGAAAAAAGTCAATCAAAGGACAATCATCATATGGTTCCTCTCATATGTAGAATATAAGAAATAGTGAAAGGGACCATAAGGGAACGGGGGGAACTGAGTGGGAAAAATCAGAGAGGGAGACAAACCATGAGAGACTCCTAACTCTGGGAAACAAACAAAGGGTCATGGAAGGGGAGGTGGGCGGGGGGACGGGGTGAGGTGACAGGCACTGAGGAGGGCACTTGATGGGATGAGCACTGGGGGTTATACTAGATGTTGGCAAATCGAATTTGAATTTAAAAAAATGAAATTGGTTTCTATAAACATATTGTTTTTATTTTCTTGTCAAGAAATTACTATTTCATTATAAAACATTTTCCAATATTCTATATACTTACTATTTTGAGAGAATCATGCTCTTATACTATTTTCCCCCATTGCTCAATTTAAGGACAATCACTTAGAATTATGTTTTGACTTTTATCGGGATGATCACACTTTATGAATTTATATACATTATATTGATACACATTTAAATTTATGAAAATATTTTAAAATGTTCTAAATTTTAAAAAACACTGTAATTAAAAAAACTGTCTCTAGTGGAATTTTTTTTTTAAGATTTTGTTTATTTATTCATGAGAGACACAGAGAGAGGCAGAGACACAGGCAGAGAGAGAGGTGGGCTCCATGTGGGGAGCTGATGCGGGACTCGATCCTGGGGCCCCAGGATGACAACCTGAGCCAAAGGCAAGTGTTCAACCACTGAACCACCCAGGTGTCCCCTTAGAGGAATTCTTAAATTGAGTGTCACCAAGTGCTTAATATAGGGTTTGTTAGATAGGTACGCGTAGAGATGTATCTTTTTATTATTATTATTATTATTTTAAGAGAAGTCACAGTCAGAGAAATGAATGCTAAGGAGATGCTAGCAAAGCAAAAAGGTTAGCATACGTGTCTTTTAGTTAAACGAGCATGCTGTGTGGGAAAGGGATCACTTATGGGTTAATTCACTGAATGGAAAATTCACTCAGCTACTCTGAGTTCAATGAAAGTTTGCTTCGAAAGCATTTTAATTGAGTGCTACTAGTTAACTAGAATTGTCTTTATAACATAGACGGTTCTTTCTAACTATTAGATAACGTGAGAGTTTTACAACAAAATGATCACTACCTTTATTATCTGTGACATTTTGTGATGCAGATGTTGCATTCTTATGCAAAATGTAATAGATACTTGTTATAAAATACTATGCCAAAATTAGGCTGATTATTCTATTTGATTTAAAATGTCATGTAGTAAAGGTTATTTTCACTCATTAAGATTAAATGCAAGTGGCCATATGTTAGAACAATCTTTTGAATTGCAAGTATACTCAGCTGAAAATTGTCAACAAACTCAGAAATATCCAAAGAAAAATAGCATTCTTTTTTATTTGCCAAAGCATCTTCTCTCAATTACAGTGTCATTATGTTGTACTCATGGATGACACTTCATTATGACAAATCTGATCTCGAAAACAGTAAATCATTCTATATATAAATTTGATGGTGTTTTGATATTAAAAATGTGTAAAATGTGTCAATACTTCAGAAATGGAACATCAGCAAAGAGGATTATTGGCCTACTCACATAATAATGTAACTGTTAAGAGGATAGCATTTTCCAATTGCAATTACATGCCCTAATTTTAAAGGGGCTATCATTTACAATAATTTGGCAGATTTGGTCCATATTTCTTTCAGAAATTCATTTCTTCATTATGCCTCAAAACAATTTATGGTGCATTTATGTTGGTGAAGATAATTTGCTTATTTTATTGTGAATGGAAATCAGTAATTACATACAATCCCATTTTCTGCAGACATAAAGTTAATTCATGGTAGTAATTTTATACAGAATATTAGCTTGCGTTAGTTATGATGTAAATGTAACTGTGGTAAATGCCTCCGTTATAACTGAATTTCCTTGGACTTGATGGGAAAAGAAATGTTGACTTGGTACTAACAATTCCATAGATGATTTTCTGACAAGCCCATGGATCACTTTGCCCTCCTAGAAGTGTTTGGGCAAAATTAGAACTGAGTCTGAATCCCACCTTCTCTATTTCTATGCTTTGTGACTTTGGGCAAGGAACAAGGCTTGTCCAAGTCTTAATTTTATCACCTGCAACATAGGAACAGCTGTAATAGCTATTTCATAGGGTTGTTGATAGGGTGAAGTGAGCAGATACATAGTTTGCTTCCCATGTTTATGGACATACAACCAGGGTTTTAAAAAGTGCCTGAAAATGCATTAAAAATATTTATCTCCACTCAATTATCTGACTACAAGATGTTTATATTGGAGGAAAGCACACAGTAAAAGAGAGAAAGACATAAGAAGGAAGGAAAGAAAGAAAAAAGAAAGAAAGATGAAGAGAGGAGAGGGGAGAGGGGAGAAAGGAAGAAAGAAGCTAAGAAAAGGAAAGAAGAAAACAATGTTGAAAGGAGTTAACGGAGGGATTATTTGAGTTTGGGCTTGCAACCTAATGTTAAAAACAAACACAAACAACCAAACAAAACCCCAAAAGGCCCAAAATGGAGTCCTTTGTGTTAAACCTCAAGTCAGCAAAGCAGGATTGATAACCTAACCTAATTGCAGTTTCATTCTCTCCCATCACTAGAATTTTAAACCAATCAGTCTGCAATTGCCTGATTCACACTAGTGAGGAAATCTGCATCACAGACTCCCACTCTTCTCCTAAAGGTATGACCTTGCCTAAAATAATCCTTTCTTTGGTTTATGACTTCCTTGTCCCTGCCCCATTTGGTCTGTAAAAGCCTTCCACTTAAAGAAAATCATTGTTATTATTTTTTATTGATGTGTAGTTGACATACAAGGTTGCAGTAGTGTCAGTTGTGACACTCACCACAAGCGTAGCTACCGTCTGTCACCATACTACCCCTATTACAATACCACTGACTGTGCGTCCTAGGCTATACCTTTTGTCCTTGTAACTCATATATTCCTTAGCTGGAAGCCTGTGCCTTCCCCTCACTCCTGTTCACGCATGTTCCCATCCGCCCTTCCCTCCCTTTGGCGATTATCAGTTTCCTGTATTTCTGGGTCTGTTTCTACGTTTTTGTTTGTTCATTCGCCTTGTTTAGATTCCCCATATAAGTTAAATCATATGGTTTTGGTCTCTGACTTATTTCACTTAGCATAATATCTTCTATACACACACACACACACATATATATATCTGTATAATAGATTTATATGTATATATGTGCACACACACGTATACCACATCTTCTTTATCCACTCATCTATCAGTGGACACTTGGGTTGTTTCCCAATCTTGGCTATTATAAATAATGCTGCAGTAACTATAGGGGTGCATATATCCTTTAGAATTCATGTTTTTTTTTTTTTTTTCTTTGGGTCAATACCCAGTAATGGGATTACTGGACCATTTGGTATTTCCATTTCTAATTTTTTTAAGAACCTCCATGCTCTTTTCCACAATGGCTGCAGTAATTGCTATTCCCACCAACAGTGCACAAGTGTTCCTTTTTCTCCGTGTTACTGCCAACATTTATTGTCTTTTTGATTCTATCCATCCTGACTGATGTGAGGTGATATCTCATCGTGATTGTGATTTGCATTTCTCTGATGATGAGAGATGTTGAGCATTCTTTCGTGTGCCTGTTGGCCATCTGAATGTCTTCTTTGGAAAAATGTCTATTCAGGTCTTCTGCTCATTTTTTAACCAGACTATGTATTTGGGGTTGAGTTGTATAGTTCTTTTATTTTTTTTATGATTTTATTTATTTATCTTGAAGAGAAGGTGTGTGAGTGGAAGGAAGAGCAGGGAGAAAGAGAGAGAGAGAGAGAGAGAGAGAGAGAGACGGAGGGAGAATGTCAAGCAGACTCCATGCCGAACAAGGAGCATGATGTGGGACTAAATCTTACGACCCTGAGATAATGACCTGAACTGAAACTAGTAGTCAAACACTTAACAAATTGAGCAACCCAGGTTCCTGAGTTGTATAAGTTCTTTATACATTTTGGATATTAACCCCTTATCAGATATATCCTTTGCAAATATCTTCTCCCATCCAGTAGGTTGCCTTTTGGAAACATTTATTTTTTAAGATTTATTTATTTTAGAGACAGAGAAAGAGAGAGAGCATGAGCTGGGGGAGTCGCAGAGGGAGAGGGAGAGAGTCTTGAGCAGACTCGGCCCTGAGCATAGAGCCCTGAGATCATGACCTGAGCTAAAACCAAGAGCTGGATGCTTAATCCACTACACCACCCAGGCACCCCTAAAAACTTTTTTTAAGATTTTAATTCTAGTATAGTCAACATACAGTGTTATATTAATTTGAGGTGTACAATATAATGATTTAATAATTCTATACGCTATTCAGTCTCATCATGATCAGTGTACTACTAATCCCCTTCATAATAGATTTCCTTTTTCATTTTGTTGATTTTTTTTGACTGTTCAAGATCCTTTTCTTTTGATGTAGTACCAATAGTTTATTTTTGCTTTTGTTTTCCTTGCCTGAGGAGATATATCTAGAAAAATGTTGCTAAGGCTGATGTGAAAGATGTTACCATCCATGCTGTCTTCTAGGAACTTTATGGTTTTGGGTATTACATTTGCCTCTTTAATCTATTTTGATTATGATTATGTATGATTATTTTGTGTATGGTGTTAGAAGGTGATCTGGTTTCTTCTTTCTTTCTTTCTTTCTTTCTTTCTTTCTTTCTTTCTTTCTTTCTTTCTTTCTTCTTTCTTTCTTTCTTTCTTCTTTTTCTTTCTTTCTTTCCTTTCTTTTTTTTTTTTTTTTTGCATGTAGCTGTCCAGTTTTCCCACTTATTGGAGAGACTACTTTTTCCGCATTGTATATTCTTGCCTCCTTGTCATAGATTAATTAATCACATAAGCATGACTTATTTATGGGCTGGCTATCCCACTGCATTAATCAATTTGTTGATTTTTGTGCCAGTACTGCACTGTTTTGTAGTGTATCTTGAAATCTGGGATTGTGGTACCTTCAGTTTTGTTCTTTCTCAAGATTTGTCTATTCAGGATCTTTTATGGTTCTATACAAATTTTAGGATTATTTTTTTCTCATTCTGTGAAAAATACTATTGGTATTTTGATAGGGGTGGCCTTGAATCCGTAAAAGCCTTGCATTTTCTACAGCATCTTGGAGCTTCTTTCTATGTGCTAGATAAGATGCCTCCTTATTCATGAATCACTGAATAAAGCCAATTAGATCTTCAGTTTTATTCAGTTGAATTTAGTTTCTTAATACTACTAATAAAGAATGGTTCTTAAAAACATTTTATTATTAACAACTGTACCTCTAAAACAGGAGAAAAATTAAAAGTTCATAATATAAATGGACAAATTACAGGTGGAGTCATTATTAGAAAAATAAAGCATCTTCAATGCAGATGTTCAAATATTAAAGGGGAAGGTAAAAATAATGTGGTTTAACTTTAGATGACAGATCAAAATCCAGAATACATTTTGTAAACTGTATTTTACAGGATACATTGAACAAATTAAATTATAACATTGAAATATACCTGACCCCCGAACAATGTGGGGATTAGGAATGCTGACCCCTCTCATAGCACAAAATCTGCATATGACTTTTGACTCTCCCAAAACTTAACTACCAAAGGTTTGCTGTTAACTGGAAGACTTGTCAATACCATAAACAGTCAATGAACATGTATTTTGCATGTTACATGTATTATATACTGTATTCTTACAATAAAGGAAGCTAGAGAAAAGGAAATGTTATTAAGAAAATTGGGAGGAAGGGAAAACACATTTTCAATGAGTAAGAGACAAGCAGGGCTGGATAGGGAGAGATAGGGGGCTATGGGATCAGGAAAATAAAAATAAAAATAAATAAAAATAAAAATAAAAATAATAAAAATAAAAATAAAAATAAAAATAAAAATAAAAATAAATATAAATATAAAGTAGCAGTGAAAGGAAACCAGAGATAAAGAAACAAGCTAGACCATCCTGTCTCAAGAGTCAGAGGTGGGGTCTTGTTATAACAGCTTCTCCTGACTAACAAAGAATTACCAGACCCTAAAAAGGAAATAAGCCATTAAAGGTGTTATCACTAGTCTTTAGTCAATGATGCTATCAATAGAGATGTTAAAAGGATTCAAGTTCCCTGGTTAGCTTTCAATAAAAGACCAACCCAAAGGTCCTGAGTGGCAACCCTGTCGACCCTCTCACTCTTGAGAGCTTTTTCTATATTCTCACTTAATGAAGCTCTATCACTTTACTTGTCCTCTTTTGTCCTTGAGATTCATTCTTCGACTGCGTGAGACAAGAACCTCACTCTCCCACTTCCCCAGTACTGTATTCATTAAAAACTATCTGTATATAAGAGAACCTACAAAATCCAAACCCATGTTGTTCAAAGGTCAAATGTACTATACTCTCTTCTTGGAGACCGTTTTTTCTTTAACTAAACAAATTGTGAAAAAAAAAAAAATTAGAAAATAAATTAATGTCATCTACTCCCTGAGATTGTTAGGAGGAAGTGAAGTCATATATATAAAGTTCTTAAAACACACTAGAAATTCAAAAACTATAAATGTGAGTTATTAAATATTTTTATGTGATTTTCTTTCTTATCTTGGATCACCAAGATTTTGGGGAGAACAACAATCTCATAGGATAGTTGTTACTATAAAAAAAACCCAGATATTAAATGGCCAGTCCTTCGGCCAATGACGTATATGCAGATTCTTCATATCCATTGTCGAAAGAACTTATTTCTATTGGAGTGAAGCAGAGAGGGGGCCTTGTTAAACAATTCATTGGTGGGATAAGAGTAGTTTTCAATTGATTAATAAATATATTCACGTTCATGTGTGTCTGTGTATGTTCTCCATATATATGGAATCCTGCTGGACATCTGTTTGTCACAACTCTCGATCCACTGGCTATGTTCTTTCCCATATCCTTTGCCCTAGAAGCCTGACCCCTGTGAACTATGTCAGTGATTTTCAAAGTGTGTTCCCCAGACCAGCCGCATCAACGATGCCAGGATCCCTATAGAATATAAATTATTCAGCTCCACTCATATCTGCTGAAACAGAAAATCTGAACTGAGGAACAGCAATATGTGGCTTAAAGTTGTTTTGGGTTCCTGGGCCCAGTTCTACTGCATGGGGCCAGTGGGATTCCACCTCCACACGCCACCAAGCAATGTTCAGGACACCGAGTGGGTGTCCTACAATCTCCCCCACTTCAGCCCTAGTCATAAACCCAGGCTGTCACATGTGCTTCTGATCTACCGGCTGTTTATCAGAGGTTCCCACAACCCCTCCTTGAGTTTAATTAATTTGCTAAAGAGTCTCAGAGAACTCAAATATGTTCCTTATTACATCACCAGTTTATTGTAAAAGGATATAATTCAGGAACCCCAGGTGGAAGAGATACCTTGGGCAAGGGATAGGGAAAGGATACAGAGCTCTCATGCCCTCTCCTGGCTCACCACTCCCCCAGTTCTCCATGTGTTGACATGGCTCTCTGAACTCAGTTTTGGGGCATTTTATGGAGGCTTCATTAAATAGGCTCAGTTCATTAAATCATTGGCCAAGGTCAGGGGAGTGACTGGAAGTTCCAACCTCCTTTAAAATATATATATATATAATATTTTATATATATTATATATAAAATAATTATATTATATTATAATTTATATATATTTTATATTAATATATTTTATGTATTTTTATATATTATATATATATATATTTTTGTTTGTTTATTCACAAGAGACACAGAGAGAGAGGCAGAGACACAGGCAGAGAGAGAAGCAGGCTCCATGCGGGGAGCCCGATGTGGGACTCGATCCCAGAACCCCAGGATCACGCCCTGGGCTGAAGGCAAATGTTCAACCCCTGAGCCCCCCAGACATCCCTGGAAGTTCCAATCTTCTAATCACAAAGTTGGTTTCCCAGGGACTCAACCTCCACCGTTTACTAAAGTGCAGATGTCAGCTTAATAACATAAGAAAAGATACCTCCTTGGCTCTCATCTCTTCCGAAATACCAAGGGTTTTCAAAACTCTGTGCCAGAAGCTTGGACCAAGATCAAATGTACACATTTTTATTATAGGTCACAACATCACAAAGTCCTTTAAGTAATTCTGATGCATGCTACACTTCGGGGAACAGTGAAGTACAGTGACAAGATTCCTTGGTTTCTGCCCGAGGTCGGCCAAGGAGGGAACCTGCAGGAGACTGGAGGAAGGAAGGCCGGCCTTTACCCTGCAGGGTCTCTGCAGGCTGACCCCGCGGCTGCAGCGCGCCGCCCAAGGCTGGGGCTCCCACCAGATTGCTTCAGGTGCTTGTTCCTTCTCAGGAGTTTGGTCTCACTTCCCTCTCCGACTCTTTCATTCGATGAGAGAAGGACATGTTGGCAAGGATGTGGAGTAAGGGGAAGCCTCTCGCACTGTGGGAGGGAAGGCAAACTGTGCAGCACTCTAGAAAACACCATGGAGGTTTCTCCAAAAGTCAAAAAAAAAAAAAAAAGTCTACCCTTCCATCCAGCAATTGCACTACTAGGTATTTGCCCAAAGATTGCAAAAATAGTAGTTCGGAGGAATTATGCACCCTGGGGTTTGTAGCACATTATCCAACAGCCAAGTTTTGCAAACAGCCCAGGCGCCCACTGGCCGAGGAATGGGTAAAGAGGAGGCGGCGCGTATGCACAGTGGACTGTGACCCCGTCGTAGGCAAAGAATGAATCTGGTGACGCGGGGAGAGCTGGACGGGACCGTGCTGAGCAGAGTCAGGCGGTCAGAGAAAGACAAACACCGTATTATTTCAAATTATTTTGTGCATGTTCCGTGAGGTAGAGAGTAGGGTTCATTTTTTTATTACATGTGATACTATACTTATTCTAGGATCAGAGTTGTTGAAAAGAATTTCCTGGGGTGGCTGGGTGGCTCAGTGGCTGAGCATCTGCTTTTGGCTCAGGTCATGGTCCCAGGGTCCTGGGATCGAGTCCCACGTCGGGCTCCCCGCGTGGAGCCTGCGTCTCCCTCTGCCTGTGTCTCTGCCTCTCTCTGTGTCTCTCATGAATAAATAAATAAAATCTTAAAAAAAAAAGAATATCCTTTCCCAGTTTAATTATTTTGGAGTCATTGGTCACGGACAGTTAATATTATATACCTATTTGGGGATTTTTCCAGATAATCTTCTGTTAATGACTTCTAATATAACAGAGAATATTCTCTGAGTTCAATCCTCTTGTCCTCTTATGCTTATTGAGACCTGCTTTATGGTCCATCTGGAATACTTAGGGAATATTCCTTAAACTTCTGAAAATTCTATGTATTTTGCAGGTGTTAGGTCACGTGTCCAACAGATATCTAGCGAGGTTGTTTGATGATCTTGTCCACACGGTGAAAAGAGAGTTGTCTGTGCACCTGGAGGCAGATCTGCAGCAGACACCGAGTGCGCCAACGCCCTGACCTCGGACGTTTCCACGTCCAGATCTGTGAGAAGCAAGTGTGTGCTGGTGAGCCCCTGGCTCTATGGTGTCCTTGCGGTGGCCCACCTTGTGAACCCGGATGCCGTGGTTTAGTTTGTTCACACTGGTCCCCCAGCAAAGCAGTTGGGATTTCAGTCCCAACATTGTATATATGGTGATGATTGTGTGAAGCGTGTACCCCCTGGCACCCGACCCCAGGGCAGTAACCACACCACGGACACCAGGCGGACCGCACATTCAGGGAGCACTCATGTCTGTGCATCTGTTGCTCAGGACACACCCAGGCAGCAACGTTTGGAGCTGCGTTGCCTCTTGCCTCTCAGTGATAAAGCCATGATACACGTTTCACAAACATGGATAATGGAGCTGCCCCATAAAGACGAAAGGGCTGCAATAACGTTGAAAGTGAAATTCAAATGAAGGGGAAGTGGAATTACAGGAGAAAGAGGGGCTCATGGGCGTGTTGCTTTGCTGCTGCCACTCAGGAGATCGAGGTATGCAGCCATGGCACTCAGCCGAGAAGGAAACCCACCCGCACCAATGAAAAGGGGGCTCGACGAACAGGATGAAGATGTCCCGGGAGAAGCGACGGAAGCAAAACATCTCCACGTGACATTGAAATTGCAAAGGAAGAACTGTTGGAAGTTGAGCTTAGCTAAAAAGGGAATGTTACGATCTGCCAAGGCATCGGGAAAGACGTTCATTCCTGAGTGTGTGTTGTACAATGAGAAGAAAGTAAACACTGTTCAAATTGCTACTGAAATATTTTTTACCAAGAGTAAAATATTGTCATTCTCGCCGATTCCAATATTTGAATTTACAGTCTACAAAACACACATTAGCTTTACCAGAGTTTTTCCTTTCCGTATGCATTACACTTGACCCCTGAACAACACAAATTTCAACTGTGTGTGTCTAAGTATGTGTGGGGTCTTTTTGCATACAGTGAAGTTCTGTAGATATATCTCCCTTATGACTCTCTGAATGACATTTGCTTTCCTCTAGTTCACTATAAAAATACAGGGTATAATACATATGCAAATTATATGTTAATCACTGTATATGGTATTGATAAGGTCAACAGTAGGCTCTTAAGAGTTAAGTTCTGGGGACTCGGAAGTTACCTGTGGATTTTCACCTGCACAGGGAGTTGGTGCCCCCAATCTCCACACCGTTCAAGGGCCAGCTGTCTAAGCAAATGAGAGTTTGTGACACTTTACAAAATCCTAACAGGTCGTGAGCAATAATAACCATTCCTTCATTATGAAGATTATTTCGCACAGTTCCGGTTTTGAGGTCGTTTTGATGAGCCTGCGTTACCGTACAGAGTAAGGCTGGATTTAATGACTTCATACGATGGCATCAAACTGTTTTCCAGATGGGCTGTACAGTCTTGCGTTCCTGTCTGCATTGCGTGAGATTTCCAGCTCTCTACTTTTTCACCAATATTTTATATTGTCAGTCTTTCTAATGCTAGGTATGGTAATGGATGAGGTAGGTCGCGGAGACTCACTGTGGTTTTAATTTGCATTTCTATGATGCCTAATGATGTGGAACATGTTTCATGTGCTTTATTGACCATTTGAATAGAGGTGTCTTCAGATGTCCTATCAATGTAATTATCAGATTGTCTTCTTGTTACTGACCTGTATGAGTTCTTTATATACTGGATACAAACCCTTTGTTGGACGGATAATTTTCGAAAATTTTTATCCCAGTGTATGACCTTCCTTTTTCTTTTTCTGATGTTATCTTCTGACTAGGAAAGCCTTTAAATCTTGATCAAAATGTGCACTTGATCATTTTTCCTTTTGTAGCCTGTACTTCTTTTTCATCCTTTAAAAAAAAATCTACATGGCATAACTCACAGGGATTTTCTCCTTTATTTTTTCCTAGAAATTAAATGATATTAGCATTTACATTTAGACCAATGATCAGTTTTGAGTTAATTTTCCTATATGGGATGGATAGGTTGAGGTAAATTTTTTCATATGAATTTCAAGTTCTTTCAGTACCATTTTTTGAAAAGACTCTCCCCATTGAATTATCTTGCCGCCTTTGTCAAAAATCAATTGGCCATAGAGGTGACATCACTAAAATGGCATTGTAGGAGACCCCAGCCTCTGACCCCTCCCCAGGAACATCAATTGTGGGTCATGATGGAGGTGTAAGCTAACACCGTAGTGGTAGTCATTTTGCAGTGTGTATATAGATGTATCAGACGAACATGCTGTATACTTTAAACACACACCATGCTATCTGTCAATTATGTCTCGATTTTAATACTTTGAATTTACTACTCTGTTCCGATCCATTTGTCTGTCCTCAGACTAACACCATGGTCTTGCTTATTGTAAATTTACAACTTGATTTTGAATGGAGGGTAGTGTAAGTAGTTGACTTTTCTTCCTTTTAAAGATTGTTTTCATTATTATAAATGCAATACACTTCTAAATGAATTTTATAATCAGATTTTAAATTTCTATGGAAACTATTCTTCCCATTTTGTTAGGAATTGCACTGGCATATTAATAATAATGTCTCCAGTCACCAATATTTTAATCCTTTTATAAATTTCTCCAAATAGGGATGCCTGGGTGGCTCAGTCAGTTGAGCATCTGCTTCCAGCTCAGGTCAGGACTTATTTTACTTAGCATAATACTCTCTAGTTCTATCCATCTCCTTGCAAATGACAAGATTTCATTCTTCTTATGGCTGAGTAATATTCCGTTGTGTATATAGACCGTATCTTCTTTATCCATTCATCAGTCAATGGACACAGCTGTTTTTATAATATGACTGCTGTAGAAAATCTGCTATAAACATCAGTGTCCTATCTCTTCTGGTTTTGTCCTTCTGACTTCTTTTGTTTTAACCAAGTTCTTTTTTTAATTATTATTCTATATATCTCAGCCGTTCACTTTTTTTTTTTTAGTTTTATCTGTTTACTTTTAATTTCAGCAAAGGATTTATACTGAGGCTTATAATATTTGGTGTCAACATCTGCAATCTACCTTTATTGGAATTTATCAACTTCACATAATATACCTCACTTCCCAACCATGTTCCTTTTTGTTCAGCTGCTTTTATTCTAATTCTACACTTATTATAAGTCTCAATACATTACTATAGTTTTGCCTTAAACAGTCAATTATCCTTTTAATATTTCTTTTCCTCCACAGGGAATGACTAGTCCTCTATATTTACATACCTGTGTGCCAATTTTCTTTTTTGTCACTTAGATGGACCTGATATAGTGTCAGATATTACCTTCCTTTAATCTGGAAAACTTTCTCTAATACTGCTTTTAGTTCCAGTTTTCTGGTGTCAACTTTTCTCAGCTCTTATACTGAAAAATATCTTCATTTTGCTGATATTTTTTAATTCTATTTTCTCTGGACTTATAATTCAAGGATGACTTTTTATTTTTAGTAATTGAAAGATATTCAGTTGGCTCCTCTCTTGCATTGTTCTGATGAAACAGCACCAATTCTTATCAATATTCTCTTGTGTATGTTTTCATCTGTCTCCATCTGGTTTTATTTTCAAGATTTTCTGGCTCTTCAGTTTTCAGCGACTTAATCAACAGTATGCTTAGATTTGTCCTTTTTGCTTACACTGCTTGGGATTTGTTTTGCTTCTCAAATCTGTATGTTAATATGTATGTGAAATTTGGAGATGTTTTTCTTTCCAAACCTTTCTTTATTTCCACATCCATTTCTTCTTATTAAATCCTTGAACGTATTCACATGGCTGCTTTAAATGACTCCTCGGCTAATTTTTACAATAGTGTCATCTCTCAGTCTGTTTCTATTGATTGTTTTTTCCTGGTAATGTGTTACAAATTTTTTAATTGCACCATATGTATAAAAAGCTAGATTTCATACTCAAGAGCTTTGGGTTTTGCTCTGTTGAGCCCCTAATCTACTGTTTGATCAGCTTAATTACACTGAAGCTAGATTGCAGTTCTGTTCGGAACAGTGTAGAGCAACTCTTATTCTAAGATTATATCAGTTCTATTTATAGGGAAAGCCTTTTCCAGAATTTTCATTGAATGACAGAGTATTCAATGATGTCTCTCTAAATAGTTAATTAGAACTCAAATTCTTCCCAGTACTGTTTGATTTCCGTAAAGAAAGCTGTTCTCTTCCAGTTCTCACAGAATTCCATCCTGCAAATTTGAAGTTAGTATTTGAGGCCAAAAGCCTCAAGAACATCACTATCTAGATATCTGTCCCTCTTCCTCTGTCCCACATTTGCTTGTTCAGCAAATCCCAAACTCTGATTTCATTTCTTTTGCGTGAAGTTATTGCTCTCACTCCCCTAGAACAAAGTTTGGAAAAATGCCTCCAGACAGACAGAACCCATGGTAGATATGTAGTTCACGTCATGTATTTCCATTCATTTTGTTGTCCAATGCCTACAAATAGCTGCTTCATAAATTTTACCCATTGATATAGCTGTTTATGGTTGGAGTGTATGTAGGCTATCCATAACTCTTGTCTTCGCCAGAATGGGAATGTAGGTTATCCATAACTCTTGTCTTCCTCAGAATTGGAAATCCATTTTAATTACATTTACTTCCCATTAAATTCTTTTCAACCTATTCAGCATGTTAAAGTAATAGCCCTCTGTTAGGGAGTCTCCCTTTGTTTATATTAGTAAAAGGACTAGATTATTTGGCCAACGTGGATAAATTTTCTGATAAGCATCAGTGACAGCAGGTTTTGAATATGTGTATAGCTTGAAAGTACAAAGAGTCTTTAGACTGAGCAAAATGAAACCAATGCGTTGTTAAGTGGATTGTCAGGGTTCACAGGACAGGTTTAGTAGGTGAGAGACAGATGTGAGATGAAACCTTAGAACTTCCAAACTCATTCTCCGAGCCTTAATCATTTGGGCTAAAGTTAGGATGAGGAAATAATAGGAAGTAGCATGGGATGAAGTCACTTAAAGAATGCCACTATCATCAGAGTTAATTGAAGTACATCTCATTTCACACATTGCATCCTTTGTCTCAGATGGTTAAAACAATATGTTACACTTGAACTCTGATCACCAGAAAAGAAAAACACTTAAAGTTTCCCTAAACTCTTTGTCACACCACAGCGTGTTTCTATGTCACATTCTGTGGCTATTGTTTTGTGTTGTTGTTATTAAGCACCCGCCATCATACATAACCACCAAGGTATTTGCAAGTGCAGAATCATTCTTTTACTTTTATTGGGTACAGGGTAAACACGAGGACTTATTTAAGGGATTTTCATTTCTTCATCTATTTAATATTTTTGAAAAATACTATTTAGAAATAAGAGTTAACTATCAATTAAAAATAAAGATATTCTAAGAGAAAAATTCTGATATGATATACTGCAACTGTAGAATGTTTTCTTGTTCTCCTTGAGAAGTTCTGATTTACATAATATTTTAACTATCACACTTTTTTTTTTCTTTTAGATAGAAAATTCCCATGCTGGAGTTCTGAATGTGTAACATTAAAAGGCTTGGAATTCATTTCTTTTTTTTTTTCTTTTTTAAGTCACTAACTCTGAAGATATAAGAAACAGACTGACACTAACCACTTCAATGTTTTGCTTAGAAATGGAGCAATGGATGGTGCACAATGCAGTTCATTCATGTTAGCAAAGGACTGAACTCCTCAGGGATCCAAAGTGGCAACATTTCCCTTTGTACAATTTTTCACAAATGTTGGACCTGTATTAAATAAAGTTTTTGACACGATGCCCTTGAAAAATTCCAGCCTATTATCAGCCAAGTTCTATCTAGTTCTAATTATCTTGTTTCACAATTTGAGGGACTTTTTCTTCTTCTTCCTCTTCTTCTTCTTTTTTCTTTTTTTTGCCTCATAAGAAACTGCCAAAGTAGAACTGGGGATGATTTATCTAGAGGGCATGATGATTTGGTTGGCAGAAGCCATTTTCAGAATCCTCTGGGTACATGAAATTAGACTTTACACTTTTGATGATGGAAAAGATGCCTGCAGCCTTCTAGGGGGATGGTTGACCCTTTCTGCATTTAACTATGAAGGAGATTTGCAAAAGTTTAGCTGAAAATTATTCTACTGTAAACAAACATTTAAATAGCGGCAAGTTATTTGACCTAAGTTAAAGTCCATTAGTAATTTCAAACGCTCTGTATTACAGTGTTTCCTAGAAGAGGAGAAAGGATGTTGTGTGTTCTTCACAGGGTCAGAATATTTCTTCCTTTAATAGGTACCTAACATGAACCCCAAATGATGATAGACAGTTTATATCCATTAATTCTGATCCTCACAAGTATCCATCTCTTTGAGTTATAATAGCTCCATTCTATACATGGAAAAGAACGTCAGATTAAGGGATGTGTTCCAGGGCACGGAGTGAGTGATAGAACAGAACCCAGATGCAGACGTTAGTAAATGTGATCCTGACCTGACACCCTTTACAGTAAACATATTAATTAAATATCTAAGGAGTTAAGAAAAATAACTTAATACCCTCCAAACTAGTCCTCTTTTCTTCTTCACATTTACTGTACTATCACCTCCTCAAACTCAAAAATTTTAAATGATCACTGCTTTTCCCCACTGACATAGCACCCTAGTTACTGCTGTATTCAGTGCCTCTCCCTTATATGCTCTCTCACAAAATGATCATTGGGACCATCTGATTTTTATCCTGTCTTCCTCGAGTTCACTGTGTATGTTTTTGCCTCTTTATGCCCTCTCTCCTCAAAACATAATCCTCCTTACACTTTGTTAATAATCCTTAAGATTTGGGGGGCGCCTCAGTCAGTTAAGCATCTGACTCTCGAGCTTGGCTCAGGATGTGAGATCAGGATTGTGGGATTGAGCCCCCAGTGGGGCTCCTGGCCCAGCAAGGAGTCTCTCTCCCTCTCCTCTGCCCCTTCCCCCACTCGAAAGTGCTCTCTCTAAATATATAAATGATCTTAAAAAAGAATAGTCCTTAAGATTGTAATTCCCACCTCACCAGCCTCATCTCTCATCATGTCCTCCAAATCTCTCTCAAACTTGTAACACAGTCTTACTTGCTCTCTCCTTGTTTATACGTGTTTGTTTCTGTCTCATTTCCAGACTAAACCACAAGCTTGGGGATGGTGGGTTTTCTACACAGACAACATAGTATCATAAACCCATAAGAAAAAGTGGTAAGGGCCACTTGGGTAGCTCAGCGGTTGAGCATCTGCCTCGGCTCAGGTTGTGACCCCGGGGAACCTCGGTCCCAGGATTGAGTCCTCCCCACAGGGAGCCTGCTCCTCCCTCTGCCTGTGTCTCTGCCTCTCTCTCTGTGTGTGTCTCTCATGAATATATAAATAAAAGCTCTAAAAAAAAGAAAATAAGAGAATAAATATTTTCTGAATGTTTTTTATACTTTGGTGAGAGCATAGGGCTAATTCCTTATGTATTACTTTAGTTGATTCTCTATAAAACATCCAATGTAGATATAAGGACTCTTGTTTTAAAAACTATGAGTGTTTAGTACTTTGCTTTGTTATCCAGATAATGAAGGGCTGAAATTTTTTTTTTTTTTTTTTTTTTTTTTTTTTTTTTTTTTTTTTAGCACTGGTCTCTCTATTCCAAACCTATGGTCATTTTATTATACCAGAGAGCTTCTTTGACATTTCTGGCTTTTTAACTTCTGTGTTAATTCAGTTTCATGGTGACAGAGGGAGCTTACAAGTCCAAATATTTCAACATAGCATGCCAATTCATACTGATGTTAATGAGTTTAGAAACTCTCAGAGCATGTATTATGAATTTCAGCACTTATTGACAAATCATATAAATTGGAAGAAAATCACATTCTATATAAAATAAGGAGTGTGGAAAATAGAATCAAATAATAAAAAGTATGGTATTAACATGCATCACTTCAACAATATAAGCAGACTCATTACCAAAACAAAGAAGTTATTCTAAAAGGTTTCATTATTTGTGAAATACCAGACATTTCCACTACTAAATTAAGACCATACACTCACTGAAATCTGTTTGAATTCTTAAACCAATGGAAAGAAACTATAACTAACTTTAAGGGAGATTTGAAGGTGTGAGATGTGGCCTGGGTGATAAATTGAAATCTTCTGTCCTTTTTTATTCATTCTTCTTCATTTTCTGTGGGTAGACAAGGTTTACTGCAAAACCGGCCCAGTAGATACACGTACTAACAAGAGGTTATTCTGGCAGGAGAGGTTTAGATTAACTTGCAAATCAAAGGAATTGTTACCACGAGCAGGATGAGATCAGATTTACTTCTTTAAGCAAAGTTTCTGGAGCTGTGTGTTTATGTCACTAAATAGGTGGAGGCCAACATAATTTACAATGAGAATGACAAAATTTAGAGGAAATAAACTCTATCTATCTTACTAAGCCACAGAAACAGGATTTCAAAAAACTAAAAATAAAAAAGAAGTTGAAGATGCAGTTGATTGATTTTTTTTTTACATTTTTAAATTTAAATTCAATTTAATTTAAATAACCCCCAGCACTCATCCCATCAAGTGCACCCCTCATTGCCCGTCACCCAGTCACCCCGTCCCCCCACCCGCCTGCCCTTCTGCAACCCTTTGTTTCCCAGAGTCAGGAGTCTCTCATGGTTTGTCTCCCTCTCTAATATTTCACAGTTAATTTATTTGGTATTTTTTACACAAAATACATTGTTTTCTCAATATACTCAATCTTATATTTAAAAAAATACCACTAGATCATCATGTATATTGTTTTTAAACATTGCTGGATTTAAATTACTGTTTTTTGAGGATATTTGCACCTGTATTTATAAGAGATTGGGAGTACAGTTTTATTTCCTTGTCATATTTTTGTCAGGTTTTAGTAGCAGGCTGATACTGGTCTCAGAATGAGTTGAAAAATGTTCTTTCTTTTTCTATTTTTTGAAAGACTTTGAGAAAAATAGTATTCATTTATCTTCAAATAGTAGGATTTACCAGTGCAGCTATTCTCTGGATCTGGCCTTTTTTGGGGGGAAGAAAGTTTTTAAATTGGTAATTGAATATCTTTACTAGTTATGTATGTTTAATTTATTCCTGAGCCAGTTTTGATAGTTTCCAGGAATTTTTCCATTTCATCTATATTATCTAATCTATTGGCACAGGTGTTTGCAGTAATTCCTTATAGTCCTTGTTTTATTTTTACAAGGCCAGGAGGGATATCCACTTTCTGATTTTAGTTGTTTGAGTTTCCCTTCATTTTTTCCTGGTTGGTTAAGGTAAAGACTTTTCAACTGGACCAACCTTTTCAAAGAACCAGCTATCTCTTATGTTGATGTTCTGTGTGTTTTCTTTTTTTAAATTCTTCATTAATTCCTGATGTGGTCTTTATGATTTTTTTCTTTTGCTTTTTCATATTGTTTTCTCTTCCTTCCTATTCTCCTCAGGTGAAACGTTATTTTTTTTATTTGATAAACTTCCAAAATATATGCATTTACGTTATAAATTCTTTTCTAAGCATCATTTTAACTGTATCCTGTAAGTTTTGATGTTTATTTTTATTTTGATCTCAAATTATTTTATAACTTTCCTGATAATATCTTCTTTGATCCACTGGTTATATAGGAGTATGTTGTGTGATTTCTGCATATTTATCATCCCCCTCCCCACCATTTTTTGGAGTTGCAATGATTTACACTAGTTTAATTTATAATTTTTTAAGTTTTTATTTTAATTCCAGGTAATTAATACACAGTGTCACATTAGTGTCAAGTATACAGCATAGTGATTCTACAATTCCATGTAAGTCCCCTCCCCATTTTTGAAAAATTCTAATTTCATGTCACTGTGGTCATAATAAATACTTTTATTTCAATAATTTTAAATTTATGGAACGTTTTTAATGGCCCAGCATATGATCTGTTCAAGAGACTGTTTCGGGTGCATTGAGAAACATGTGTACTATGCTATTCTGAGGTAGAGGGTTTATAATGTATTTATCACAGTTGGTTGATTCAAATTCTCCATTCTTATTGGTCTTCTATCTAGTTTTAGAAGTGGGGGCTCATTATTAGTGGGGGCTCACTCATGTTTTGATGTTCTACTAGTGACGGTTTTTAAGTTTCTCTCTGTCTTCACTCTAAGCTGATAGGAAAGCTCGGTCTCTCCTTCCTTTGGCGTTGACAGGTAGTGTGCCTCTTGCACGTGAACTTCCACCCCTGCTCTACCCCCAACCAACATAAAAACTCCAAGCCGATCTCCTTTCTCTGCTTTCAAGCCATTTTTGGACTTTCGGGGGAAGGTACTCTTGTTCTCCCCAGACAGCCTCATTATGTGAGCAATGAACAATTTTACACTCTCTGGGTGTATATGCAGAGTCATCGGTCTCGACATCCATGCCAATTCATAGGCGGTGGCCCATCCTGCATCTTTGGGAAGACCACAGTAGAGATTGAACTCTCTGACTGCTGTTGCTCAGTTGTGAATTTCTTCCCTAATTCTGTCAGTTTCTTATTAATATGTTTATGGGTTCTGTCGTTCCATGCACGTGTGTTTATGATCGTTATATGTTCCTGATGGATTGCTCCTTTCGTCATTACAGAGTGTCCTTCTTTATCACCGGTAACATTTTTGTTTTGTTTTAAAGTCTAAACTATCTTTGCAATTTTTCTGTAAATCTAAAACTGTTCTAAAAAAGCAGTTTAATGAATGTCAAATAAGAAATTCTGTTTTATAGATGAGGAAACTAAGTGCAGAGAAGTGAAGAGAATTGGTAAAAAATTCCAGGATTGCTAGATGTTAGTGAAAACATTCGATTTTTTCACATCATAGTGTACATTACCTCTAACTGTAGCCAGAAAAGCTAATTTCCCTGGGTTTACTTCAATTTCAACCTTGGGAAGAAAATAATTCCTTGCTGCCTAAAGAACTAATGACTGTTAAAAGTCTAAAAGCAACCAGAATAAGATCATTTTGCATGATCCTAAAACAAATAGTCAATTCAATTTAAAAGATTTATAGAAACAGGAGCATCTGAGTTAAAAAAAAAAAAAAAAGCTGGTGCCACAATGATTAAATATGTATTTATTCAACAAACACAAGAGTATGCCCAGCTTTGTGTGAGATGAAAAGGCAGTGAGGGCACTAGTCCTACCTTTGATGAAACAACATTTGCACATGAAAATGACAGACTGGTGATGTGCATCAAATCAGTCAGAATGAGAAATCTTTGCTTCCTTCAAGTTCTCCGTAGTCATCTGGTAGACTTGAAGACCTCGGGTTCAACTTGGGGGATATTCTGTGGTGAGTGAGAATGAAAACAATTTTGGGGGAAACCTGGGGGGCTCAGTGGTTGGGCGTCTGCCTTCGGCCCAGGACGTGACCCCAGGGTCCTGGGATCGAGTCCCACATCAGGCTCCCTGCAGGGAGCCTGCTTCTCCCTCTGCCTGTGTCTCTGCCTCTCTCTCTCTGTGTCTCTGTATCTCTCATGAATAAATAAATAAGATCTTAAAAAAAAAAGAAAAGAAAACAATTTTTTTTTTCTGTCAGATGTCCAAATAGGACCTGAAAATTGGGTAGATTACAGAAAGAATGAGCAGAAAGAACTATTACTTGGATAGTGTTACAGACGTCTAGCCAAGTATTTTTACAATTCGACCTTTATAAGTGATTGATGGAATGTAATTATGTGTTCAAAATTGGTTCAGTTTTGATGTCTCCAAGGAAAAATATATTTGCAAATAGTCACAATATTTCAGCTATCACTATGAACATCAAATATATAAAAATAATTCTCATGTAAACATTTTATTTTAAAAAGTACATATTATAAAATTTGCATATATTTAGTACATTATAAAGGGTTTAACATTTAAATCAATTTTTTTTTTTTAATTATCCCACCTTTCTCCTTCATTTCATCTGGACTCTTCAACCCTTCTCTGGAGTTAATCAGTGTTTATATTTTACTTTAAATTTCTTAAAAGACTTTATTCTAAAATATCTTCATTCTATATAATTGAATACATATTAGTCTCCTTATATGAGCCAACTTTAAAAAAAAAACTGGATGTTATGTGTCTAAATTAGGAGAAATCACCTTTAAATGTCAAGGACTATGTCTGAACTAATTGATAATATATTTGCATTTGTGTCATGGTGGCATATTTTTCTGGTTTCTTTTACTGATTATTTAAATTCAATCAGGGTCTTTTTTTTTTAATCAATCCATAACGACACTAATACATCAATTTTTTTTTAATACATCAATTTTTTAAAAACAACTTACTCTTTTCCAGAATTTTTGATAGAAAAAAAAAAATGTGTGATCAGATTCCTTCCCATAATTCATTTTGTCTGACTCAGTTCACGGGCAAGAAAATAGTTATCTATATTAAACATCAACCACCAAAATGGGGAAGAATTAGCACATGCTAATGCTAATATGAAATCGACTCAGAACTGAATTATCCCATGGATTGTTGAAGTCCTGACGAAGCACCATGTATGTAGACTATAAGAATATTGTTTTCTGCACTGGCCTCCTACCACATAAAGTCAAAGTGTTCTTGTTTAATTTTTTTCACATGTCTTTAAATTCAAACATTTAGATAAACAAGAATCTTCAGAAGGATTAGATCATAACATCAAAGATTATAGTAATAAGAACCATCTAGTTTCCAATAAATAAATGTTAAGTAAGTACTTAGAATATTGTACTAGATTAGAAAATATACTGTCATATTTCACATTGGGCCTACTGGGGAATTTTAGAGCATCAGAGTGGTCCTAGTAACACAAGATGGTATTTCTTTTTTCCACTTTTGTCAATACACTAAACGAAACATCAACATGAAAGTTTTACATATTGCAAGGTCTTCCATATTTTAGGATTTCCACACCTGATTACTGAATACAGATCTTTCCCAGAAAGCTTCATACTAATGCAGTTAATCACTATAAATAAATAAGATCTTTTTTTTTTTTAAAGCTCTGAAGTATATCATTGCATATAATTTTGCTTTAAAAAAAAATTCTGTTCTGTGGAGGTTTGGGGAAACTTGGAGTAAGTGAAACTATCCTTTTTTGTTTCTAATTCCCCATGAAACCATAGTCATGCTTGGGCTAGTTCATCGCGAGATCGTGAAAAATATTTTCCATACCAGGCGTCCTTCATTTTAAATAAAACTAACACATTTTCTCCACACGTAATATGCATTCTATGAGTGCTTTAAAAATACTACCTGAATAAATAACATTGTCGTGATTAATTAGGCACATCTCAATTTTTATTTAACCGTCATTGGAAAGAATCTGGAATTTTATTAGTACCATCTCCAGCACCCACTTGGTAACAGATATAGCTCTCAAAATAATTGCATATTGTACTTACAGCCCTCTCCTATAAATTCTCCTCACTATCTATAAATAAAATTTAGAGTGAGTCGAGAAAGGACAAGGTAATAAGTCCTTTCACAGATGAAAGAAGACATATGTCGATTTAAATCATGCAGTATAGATGGCAAATATAGACAGGCATAATCTGTAATATAAGTCAATTTACACTGTTTTTCTTTTTTCTCTTTAACAAATAATATGCCATCTAGTGTGTTTGAAATATCATCTGTTAAATAAAAATATCAATTTGTTCCCTGCTGTACTGGTTATGAATTGCCTAGATATAGTCACGTGTTAACTTCAGAATCTCTTTGCTGTGTAGTATTTTCTACTAGTTCCAATGAAGGCAGGGCACTTATTCATATGCCTCCTCCCTCCATTATGCACCCAGAAACCTGTATTATGCATAAATCATCTGTCTGAGCAGGAAACAGAAAGTAGCCTCTAAATTATTTGCTCATACAGGCCTCCTAAAAATACAAATTTTGTTTTTGTCTTTTTGGCATCAGCCGAACACTAAATGTAATGCATTAGTTATAGGCTGTCCAATGACATGATTCTGCTTTTGAGGAAAAAAAATATATTTTTTAAATATTAAAAAATGAGCCACAAGAAAATACTATATAGGATTCAAAGAAAATAAAAAGAACCTTCTCTGTGTCTAGGAATTGTAGAATTACAAGTTTAAGTAATGCCACAGAACACCTCATCAGAAAAACTGATTATCTGTCAATAGAAAAATTGTGAAACAATAAGAACGATAACATTTCAAAATTTTCCCTCTACAGCTCAGAAGTGTTATATTTTAGTAGAGCACAGTTTTAAAACTCTTGTAGGCACATTTGTTTTCCAAAGATGTTGAGCCAAATGTATTTTTAGGCTAACTAAGGAAATATGGGGGGGAAGCAAGGTGATTTGGTAATGCTTATACACATATTTTTGAATAGGCAATAATTATTAAAGTGATGGAATTAAATGCAAGCCTAAAAAGTTTGCTTTATATTTGATTTGCTAAAACAATGAGAATAATCATTCTTGAAGAATGCTGTAAAGGTCACTAGACGTGGTAAAGGAGTGCTTCTGCAGTTTCCTTTCCATTGCTCTGTCTTCCCTCATTAATGCATATGATATGTAATTGGGGCTTGGGGTTAAGCTGTGAGTAGATTGTTTTCTTCCCTGCCACCTCTTAGGTATCTTCAATCAATCCTCTGTTTCTTGGAGACCACAAAAGATAAGTAGGCAGGTAGAAGGTTAGATAGATAGAGAGACAGGCAGATAGATTCATTTTCTTTTTTGCAATGATAGGCTCTTTTAAAATTTGAAGAGGGAATCCTGTGGGAGACACCCTGAAGGCCAAATAGCTTTGGCCGTACTCACACACTGGCCACGAGTCAGAGTTCTGTTCCATCACAAAAGCAGCCCAAAGACAAGATGCAAGATATAAAAAGTAAAATTAAAAAGTACTGCGCCTTCTAACGACGGGCGGATATTACCTTTCCTTCCTCATGACCTCTTTGAGAAAAGCTGAGTCTACCAACTGCTGCTTCTCTGCTTGGAGTAACTCCACCAGGGCCCCCAGGTACAAGGAAATTATTTTAGTAAATGTGGTATACTTAAGATTGGGGGTAGGAAGACTGTTTCAGAAGCTAAATATTCGTGTGCTAATGAATCAACCTGTTTCAGATTTTCTATGTCTTACTTGCTGATCCACTTTTGTCCTAAATACATGTACATATGGACCTTGATACTCCTTTTTTTTTTTTTTTTTTTGCTTTGAAAATGTTAATGAATTTCTCAGGGTAACCATTGAGTTGAAAAGGACTAGGAGCCCAAGTCATGGTCTGTTGTTATCTGGGCTTATCTACTAGAAAAAGCAAAGAGTGTGAAATGAGGACACCCACACACAGTCGTCTAGCCCGTGGAGTCCTTTGTAAGCATTTAGTTCAAATTTGGTTGAAAAGCTTAGGATAGTGTTCATTTAATTAGGGAAAGTCCAAGCAAGGCATCCAGGATAATATCTGGTAAAAGACTCTGCTTTAAAAACATAGTCACCAGTTTTCAGGGTAATGAAATGGTCTAATATAACCAGTGAGAGTATCTTCCTGGCAAAGATGTCAATAGTCAAAAGCTGGCCTATATTTTTAAACAACCTTTTATTTAAATACAGTTTTTTCACAGTGTTTTTTCTGGACTCTAGAGTCAACCTGTCTGGGTTTTTATTCCAATATACTTCACCTCTTTGTTTTCACTCTCTTCTTTTAAGTAATGGACATTATTGTTTACCAACATGAAATGGTCAACGTGAGGACTGACATTTAATTATCCCATGTAATTTACTATATAGCCTATTGCCAGGACATAGGAAAGTGCTCAATAAATTCTACATAATAATGATAATAACCGTGACCACAACAATTACAGTGTCTATTGTCTGCACTCAACATTCAGACATCTAGGTTGAAAAGAAAGAGAAAGAGAAAAGAAAAAAAAAATAGCTCTATCCTTCCAATGTGCAAGAGTCATTGCAGACAATGATAATAAAAATTCAGCAACAATTGTGTGACTGAGGTGGAATCTAATCTAATAAAGAATGCTCAAAATCTTTACTATCTGGCACTTATCATCATGAAATATTTATCCTGCCCACTTCAGAATAGATTTTGCTTGTTGTTCTTTTTTCATTTGCATACAACTTGAAAATGGGTATACGTGGACAATTAGAATTTTTGGAGACTTCCTCTTCTATCTAAAATTGAGTAGCAGGGATCAAATTTATTCTCCCACCTGAAACAAGCAAGAGATATAGTGATCTTTGGAAGATAGGAACAAGCGAAGTCAGCTCCACAGTGGCCACACTTTACCACCTTGAGTTCCAAGCTGAAAGAAATCAAAGATCTAAGCAAATGGAGAGAAATGGCATGTCCATGAATTGGAAGACAACAGAGTTAAGATGCTACTGCCTCCATGCTAATATATATATTTAATATAATTTCTATTAAAATATCAACAATATTTTTTGTAAATATAGACATGATTATCCTAAAATTTTATATGGAAAAGAAGAAGAGCTAGAATAACAAAAATAATTTTGAAATAGAAAAGTAAAAAGGAAGGGGTCAATTTATTTGACTTTAAGACTTACTCTATAGCTATTGTAACCAAGAATCTGTGACATTGGCAGACATATAGCAATGGGACAGAAATAGAGAATCAAAAAAAAAAAAAAGAAAGAAAGAAAAAAAAAAAAAAGAAACAGAGAACTGAGAAACAGACTCACACAAATATACCCAACTGATTTTTGACAATAAGACAGGAACAATTCAGCGGAGGAAAGATTACCTTTCAAAAAATGGTTTTGAAAAGACCATGAGAAAAGAACTTTGACCTCTCATCCCTTACACAAAAAATTAACTCAAAATAAATATAAACTTAATGTAAATCATAAAACTAAAACTATCTGAGAAAAAAAAAATTGGGAGATCAAGGACCTGATAAAGAGTTCTAAGATTTGACACCAAAAGGACAATCCATAAAAGGGGGGAAAAAAAAAAAAGATAAATTGGACTTTATCAAAATTAAAAGCTTTTCAACATGATCTTTCTTTAAAGAGGGTGGAGACAATAAGTTATAGGATGGGATAAAATATTTATAAACCACATATCCAACAAGGCACTAGTGTCTGGCATATATAAGGAAGTCTCAAAACACAACTATAAGTAAATAAGTAATCCAGTTAAAAACTGGGCAGCAAAGTGATAAAAAATGGTCCACAGTTAATAAAGAGGATAACCTGAATGAATCTCTGAGGAATTATGCTGGATAAAAATAACAGCAAGTCCCATAAGATTGTAGACTGCATGATTCCATTTATGTAACGTTTTGATATGACAAAATTATGGAAACAATAAGAGATTAGGAGTTGACAAAGGTAAAGAAGGTGGGGGAGGCAGAAAGGAAATATATGTGGATTGAAAGGGGAACGTGAAGGACCCTTGTTTTGTAAGATGTTACCATTTGGGAAAGCTGGGCAAAGGTTACTCAGAATTTTTCTGTACTATTTCTTATATTTTCACGTAAATCTATAATGATTTCAAAATTTACAAGTCTCATTAAAATATCAATATGAATTTTTAAAAATATACTTAAAAAAATGTCAAAATTTATTAAATTATCCTCTAACAAAGAAAAATACTGCTAAATAGAGATGTTGCACTCAATATATATATTTCACTTGAGATTTAGTGATTGATCCTATAGTGATAACAAGTTAATAAATTGTATCCATTTAAAATAGTAAAAAGATTATAAATCTTAGAAATGAGGGGAATCCCTGGATGTGTTTCTCATGAATAAATAAAAAAATATTTTTTAAATAAATAAAATTTAAAAAAAAAGAAATGAAAACATGTGCATACTCTGAATATTCAAAAATTAGAATTGATAGAATGAAAAGTGAACATTTTCTCTTTCCTTCCCATGATCCCTAAATCCCCTTTTAATAGATAACTAACTTCTTATAAGAAAGGAATTTAGTATATAGTTTGGGAGAGGGGTGGGTTTTGTCAATATATTAGCTATTTTCTTTGTGGTATTTTTTATTCAACATGTATTTAAAGATATTTTTATTCATTATATATAGAACTACTATACTATGTATGAAATTCCATAAAACAAAACATACTAGGATCTATTTAATCATGACCTTACTTTAAGACATTTGTGGGGTTTTTTTTTCCCTCCTATTTAGTAATAATAAAATATTAGGACAATTCAGTAGTGCCCAAGCAGGTACATCAATCTAAGTACATATGGGACTGCTTCTTTTGTTTAGGTTCCAGAAATACATTTTCGGGTCTAAGTACATATGCTGCTCTGAAACGTCGTTAAAGTGTTGAATTCCTTGCTCCCGTACAGCTCTCTGGAAGCCTCCCCACCGATGCTGGCTCAGCTCCGGGGCAGCGTCATATTTGTTCTTTTACAGGCCGCGCTTTCCACCGGTGGGGTTAAAGGTCCCCAGACCACATTAGGCCACCTGGCAATGGAAGCAAGAGGCAGGCTGGAACCTGTGGATTTCTATCCAGGGTTAGTAGCGACTTCTCAGGATTTGCAACAAAAACTCCCCTCTGGTTGCTGTGCTCCTCCCGACACTCCCACTTCCTCGGTTTTGCTCTTGCCGCCCTTCTTCCAACAGCTTCCTAAGAAGTTGCTCCTTCCAGAAACATAAGTGAAATAAGTAAGTGCTTCATCGGTGCAGAAGCTCATAGCAGCCTTCCTTGCAAGGAAAGTTAAAACCAAAAACGTGTTATTCGAGAAAAGTGCAATTATTTGCATAAATATGTACCTGAACTCATTGAGGGAGAAGAGCGATAGTATTTTAGTATTTAGAAAGCCCCTGACCTAAGCCTTCCGAGCAGGCTCCCAAGGGAACTAAGCTTCCTAGCAGCCAACAGGGAAACATTGGGGGTGAGAGCAGAATCGGGTACGGATTTCCTCTTGTCCACTAACATTAGGCTTTAATCTTTTCCTGGGACAAAAAAGCAAGGCTACACACATTTCTCTGGGCTCAAAATCAGTGCAGTGCCATATGGCATGAGGGGCTGTGTGATCATTCAGGATACTGTACTTTTTTTTTTTTTTTTTTTTTAGGATTTTATTTATTTATTCCTGAGAGACGCAGAGAGAGGCCAAGACACAGGCAGAGGGGGAAGCAGGTCCCCAAGCCCGGTGCAGACCTCGATCCCAGGACCCGGGGTCACGACAGGGGCCGGAGGCAGATGCTCCACCGCTGAGCCCCCAGGAGCCCCTGGAGACACTACTTTCTTTCAAGGGGCACAACCTCACCCCCAGCACCCACTGGCCACCCCCAGAAGGGCTGGGCAGAGGGATCCATGTCGTTGCTGAAACCTGCGCAGTTCCCCGAGGAGACGTTTCATGAACTATAAATCATTTGTTTTACTATGGCTTTTACTTTATATATGGAGCTTTTTTTTTTTTTTTGGATAGCAGTTTCCAATTTCAGGGGTGGAATTCAACCAAAACGTGCATGTTCCTGGGGCAGAAGGACTGCGAACGGCTTTTCTTTCTGCTAAAACTACCAAGAGTATGTCAACAAGAGCGAGTCCAATTTCTTGAGGCTGATGGAGAAGCAAGGCTTAAATCCCTCAGTTGAAAGCTAAGTTTCACTTTTATTTTACTGAAATAACCTGCCTGCCTTATCCTCAGCCTTGTGGAAAGCAGAGCAAGGATTAGGGAGAAGGATTTCTCAAAATAGCCCTATCTTAAAATGCAAAGATTATTTTCTGGGGGTTAGATCAAATAGCGGCCCGGCCTCCCGCGTACCTCCGAGCGGAGGCGGCCTCGTGGGCTCAGCGGCCTGTTACTTCCCGCTCACCTTTGTGCTTGGCTGTGAGTCTTGAAACGACATTACTGTGAGTCTTTAGGTCTGGAGATCAAATTAACTATTTAGCCAAATCACTAACGTGGAGGATGTAATGCTCAGAAGTAAGCATTTCATTTACAAAAACGCACGTAATCTAATGCAATAAATGGTGATAGTGTGTCTTTAGGCCCTGGTTGTCCCAGTGTTTGGGGAAATAATAAAGACTTTTTATTTTCTCCCTTAGATCGTAAGTGCCATGTTATTAGTGCCGTCTCAGCGTTAAACCAGGTTGCAAGCTGCTTATTCTTCAAAATGAAGCTTTATTTTTCGGTTTAATTGCTTTTTCAGGAGCATTATTAACTTCCAGAAGGGGAGGGAAAAAAAATTAAAGCAGCTGAAGCTGTGGTTCAGTATATTTGAAGCTAAAAAACACATTTCAAAAACCTAAAGCAACAATACTGTACCAATTATCAAGAATAATATTAGGGAATATACATAGTGTGATAATTATAGAAAGAAAGATCTCCTAGATGCCGTGTGTGGACACCATCTGTATTTTTCTGTTCGGAGCTCTTAACACGCTGAATAAAGACTCCGCCTGCTATCCTGCGAGACCAGATAATGCCCAAGCGCCCTGAACTTTTCCAAAATAAATCTCCGATCAAACTTTCCATCCCGATCAATCACCAAGTTCTGGACTTAACTTTCCTAGCAGCTCTGGATTCAGCGTCCCCTCATGTCTACAGACCTCAGTCTCTGTCAGAACTGGGGCCTTTGCCACCACGCTCACCCCCACCCCCGAAGCGGGTCTCCGCGTCTTCCAACCCCGTATCAGCTGCAGGATGGCCTGGGCCAAGTCAGTTCTGTGCCATTCGGCGGAAGGTTCATCCATCTGGGTGAGGGCCTGTTCTCAACAAAGTTAAAACAGAAAGCTGGTGTCTGGAATTACACAGGCGGACGTGACCATCCTTTTGGCTCTCTGGTTTTGAATGGAAGGTTCAAGCCCTGTCTGATACGTCTCCCTGGCTCCAGTTAGGGTGACCTAAGCTCCGGGGCTCCGCGTAGCCTCCCCCGGTCACTGTAGGCCTCAGACCTGTTACCCACCCTTGTAGGGCAAGATGCAAGACCGGGGTTAGGAGGCTGTGAGGCGAGGCGTATGGACAGGCCCACGGGGGTGGCACAAACTGTAGGGAGCTTCTATCACAGTTAATGCCTGACGGAGAGCAGCCACCAGAAAGACAAGGAAGAGACTGGAATGACTCCGGCACTGGGTACCAGCAAGTCTCTGGGGCCTGATCAGCGGACTTCTGAGTGGAGGAGTCAGAGAGCGCTCGCTGCCCTTGGCCAACGGATACCTGAGATAAGCTTCAGAGCCTGGCTTCCCTCTTATCAAATTTGGTTTAGGTCCTGCTAGGGCCTGATGCTCAACCTGTCAGCACAAGGGGCCCATACTGTGTCTCTGATTCGCTGCCGCCCTTCAGGAGAACGGGCAGCCCCTTGATGTGGGAAATCGGTAACGGGGCGTCCTCTGCCTGGGAAGGGCAGTGATACCCCGTCAGATACTGACACGTTCTCCACGTGTGCTTGCCTTTCCCGACCCCAGTGCCTACGCACGAGTCAAGGACTTTCAGAGGTTCTGACCTGCTGACGTGAGATCCTGCATCACGCTGCTCTGGACCAAGGAATGGACCCACTTGAAGACAAAAGAGGAAGAGGCTGGGCACGTGGCCTGGAGATCCACTGGGTGTAAACCACAGCATCTGGGAGTCGCTGCCCTGGGAGAGTGGCAGGACGGCCACTGCCACGTGCCGGAGGTGTGGCCGCGAGATGTTGCTCCCTGGGTGTTGCGTCTTTCAGGACCGAGTACAGACCTTCCACTGAGACAGATACGTCAACGGGTAGGAAAATGGGTATGGGAGACAAGATTCGAGAAAAGCGGGGCCGCTCTCACCATCCCTTCTACCAGTCACTTGACGTATGGGGACTTCCTGCTCCTTCCCCAAATGTGGGTCTGTGGGTCTAGGTTTCCAGGTTCCCGTATGGTGACTGCTCTCCACATGGAGGACCGTTCCGCTCAATGCCGTGTCTGCTGCCTGGTCCCTTTGGGATTGCAGGAGTTTCAGGACTTTCAACAATTATGCTGCAATATGATGCTGCCAGGGAAGGATGGGTTTGCACCCGGGTGATCCGCTGATCTATTTCTTGATATTCCTCAGCCCCATTTAACTGTAAATGGGCAAGGGCAGCAACGATAGCCTGGTAAGGGCACGGTAGCAAGGATCTCGTGCCTCTAGGGACAGGAGCGTGATACTCCACCTAGAAAGCGTCTGCACCAGTAGAAGCCCTTGCCAAGGGGGCGGGGAAAGTACAAAGGCGGTGGAAACTGGAGATAATGTGTCACTTATGGCTTGGCAACCACTGTAGGAACAGAGGAGACTGTCCCATCCACTCTCCTCCTTCACGTTCCTCCCAAAATCGTAAGCGGTGGGAATCATGGAGAAACCGTGGCTTCATGGAATCAACGTAACGGGAGGAGCAACTCGAGCTAGTGGTGCAGGGTCGTCCTGCCGTAGATGTTGGTGCCTGTCGGGGATCACTTAGGTGGGGCAAGTGTGCCCCTACCCCTACTGCTAAGTGCATTCACCGTTGACGTGTCACAGCTGCACTTTCTGTGGAGAATTGCTTTAAGGAGCCATCTCGCTGGGAAGTACCCGAGAGTTTGTGTCCCTCCCTGGGGAAGTTTGCATCCAGTAATTAAGCGATACGAAAATGCACAAAATCTCTGTCTCCTGTTTCCAGGCAGCTTACAACTATGAGGCCACGTAGACCGCAGAGCTGGAATCAGCCTGAGACAAGACAACAACTGACACTATATTTCTTTTAGCTTCTGTCTCTGCTCTATACTGTTTGCCTCACTTTCTTTCAGGTTTCTCCTAAGAATACTCAATAAATGGTTTTCATAAGAACCCCCTCCTTAGGCTCTATGTCTAGGGAAACTGGCCTAAGACATCGCGTCTTTATGAGAGTGAACATTTTAACTCACAAGCAGATTTAAAGGACATTGATATATTTTTCTTGTTCCTTAATAATCTACATTTTGGGCACTGAATATTGAGGCCCCATCTTACATTGCAGCTGGAGGGGTTTCTGGTTGTCTTTGTCTTTGTCTTTGTCTTTGTCTTTGTTTTTGTTTTTCCTTTTCTCTCTCTCTCTCTCTCTTTTTTTTTTTTTTTTTTGGTTGTCTTTGGCTCTCAAACCATGAGGTGTAGACACTAGAGCCCAGAGGAGCAAGCTGATCAGGCTACCAGAGTGAATGGATGAGTCTCCATCGCGTTCTCCATAGCAGTCTGCCTTGGGGAAGATGTCATGAGCAGCGAGGTCACAAGAGTTTGATTACAAGAGCAGCAACCACAGTTAAAGTGGGATGGATGCAGTCAGGTTCCAAGACCCTTGAGGGGTCGCGACCCTCTGGTCGCACTCATTGTCTTGCTGCTGGATATCCTCTCTTTGTACTCAATTTATCTTTAATAGAATTAATGAAATGTTGGTTTTCTAAATATCATGTCACTTTCCTTGGAGGTAGTGTTGCTCCTAACGTGCACCAAGAAATATGCCTGAGACCAAGTTATCTCCTAGGTTTTTTGATAGATTTTTTTTTATCATAGCTCTAAAATTGGTTGAAACAGAAATAATGACTCTGGAATAACCAGACATCCATATGCAAAAACACGAATCTAGGGCAGCCCCAGTGGCCCAGCGGTTTAGCACTGTCTTCGGCCCAGGGCCTGATCCTGGAGTCCCGGGATCGAGTCCCACGTCGGGCTCCCTGCATGGAGCCTGCTTCTCCCTCTGCCTGTGTCTCTGCCTCTCTCTCTCTCTTTCTGTGTGTCTTTCATGAATAAATAAATAAAACATTAAAAAAACCCATAAATCTAAACACAGATCTTTCTTCCTTCACAAAAATTAGTTCAAAATGGATCATAGACCTAAACATAGAATCCCAAACTATAAAACCCCTAGAAGAAAACATAGGAGAAGGCCTGGATGACTGGGATACGGTCGTGATTCTTAAACTACAACACCAAAGCCATGTTCCATGGAGGAAATAAGCAACAAGCTGGTCTTCTTTAAAATTAAAAACTTCTGTTCTACAAGAGACTATCAAGAGAATGAGGAGACGATCCACAGACTGGGAGAAGTTGTTTGCGGAAAACGTACGTGATAAAGAACCATTACCCAAAACATGCAAAGAGCTCTTAAAACTCAACGCTGAGAAAGCAAACAACCCGACCGTAATACGAGCCAAAGTCCTGACCAGAAACGTCACTACAGAAGACATTCAGATGACAAATAAGCACGTGAAAAGATGCTCCATTTGCATTTAGGAAAATGCAAATTAGAACAATAATGAGGTATCAGTCCACGTCTAGCAAGATGGCCAACGCGCGGAGCACGGCCGGTCCCGAGGGCTGCGAGGGCTGGTGCACGTTCACTGCCAGGGCCGCGTGAGGCGGACCAGCCGTCTGGGGGGCAACCGGCAGCTCCTGACACACGTACTGCCACCGCCCCATCCAGTCTCAGTCCTTGCTGTTTAGCCAAAGGAAGTGAAAACTTGGGTTCACACGAACACCTGCGCGTGCATGGTCACAGCAAGGCGCTCATAAGTGCCAGCGTGAGAAGCGACCAAGCTGTGTCCTTCAGTCGACAAATGGGTCAATAAACGGTGGCACCTCCCGACAATGGACCATCATCAGAGCTAGAGGGAAATGAGCTATTACTCCAGGAAAAGCCACGGGGGGGCCTTACATTTACAGGACTAAGAGGGAGAAGCCAATCTGAAAAGGCTGCACGCTGTGTGATTCCAAGTGCAGGACGTTCTGGAAAAGGCAGAACCATGAGGTTAGTAAAAGGAGCCGAGGTTGTCGAAGGTTCGGGTGGAGGAAGGGACCAGTAGGCAGAGCACAGCTAACGTTCAGGGCAGTGAAGCTCTTCCGTAGGAAGCAGTGAAGGTGGGTACATGTCACTAATTACGTGCCAGCCCGCGGAACGTGCACCTCCAGGGACCAGCCCTCCTGCACACGCTGAACGGGGACGGTGACATGTCAACGCACCAACGCAGGGTCATCGGCGGCGACTCAGGTACCGAGCACTGTGCACAGGTGGTGTTGAGGAAGCCCGTGGGCGTAGGGTGGCAGCGGACTGCAGGCAGGCTCTGCGCCCGGGCCCCACTTGGCTGCGCACTAAAGTGCTCGAAGAAAGTTAAGTCTGTTTAGAAAATTGGATGCAACAGGCCCTGAGGGTGGCATGGGAAAGCCACCCGCTCCTTTAGTGATTCCGGTCTCTGGAACAGAGCAGGAAGAGGGAGTCAGTAAAAAGATATATATGTCAGTTCAAGAATTTCTTTAAGCTGCCACTTTCATTAGAATCTTCCTTGCCGTATTCATAAAGCATCTCACGCGTATTATATATTTATAAAAATTCTCGGTTTTAGTTCACACTTTACGGTAAAGGTGTTTGCAGGTACATTAGCTTTTTAAGGCACTTCCCAGCGTCACTCAGTTCTTCCGTGACGGAGATGGGGCACAAACGGATGAGCTGACCCTTTCCTCAAGGGCAACGATGTGACATTCAACTCAGACACAGAATCTGTTCCCAGAACCTGCAAAACAACAGGCATGTACTGAAATTCCAGTGTACTTGCTAAATAGGTCGAGTTCTCTTTCCGTTTTGATTTTCCAAACCCAAGTAATTGGTGGACATTTGCTAGAACATAAGACTAATTTAGAGACCTGTGCTCTCTTGATAAATACATCCACCCTTGAAGGTGTCTAGCACTTCCAAACTTCATAAATGTTAATGTTAATTAAATACAAGCTCCGAAGGAAAAGAGTTTCCTTAGACAGCATATGCTACGGTTCAGCTATTTTTGAATGTGGTGCACAAGTTTTATAATGTCTACTCTCCGGAATATCACATTGTTTCCCAAACTGCTGGTCTGATGCCAACTGGTGTGACTTGCCACCACGTGGTTCACATGCCCAGGGAAATGTCAAAATCTCTCTGAATTAAGCAGTCGCGATTACGTGACCGCCTCCTCTGCCTTGGCATCGGTTTTTTGAGGCCGTTATGTAGAATATCATTATTAAATGAGAGATGTGAGTTTTAAAGTCTCCACTGATCTCTCAAGTATTAAAAAATCCAGCCGTCCTTCTGTGCCTTCAACGTATACATGACGGAATATCTGATACGTTCCTTACACGGCAGGACATACGGAGAAAACCTGCACCTTCGCGACCTAATATCCAGAGATTGCTGTTGCGAACACTTATGGGATTCTTACCACGTGTAGGGCAGGAGTGTACCAGAGGGTCCCTAGCAGATAATTGAAGAGGGGGGTGTGTTTATATCCAAAGTGAACACTTAAAAGTGTCCGGCTATGCTGTAGGGGGCTACGGGGTGGGGGTACGAAATCCTCAAGAGCAGCTGCGCTGTTTCCGTCTGTGAGCCAGAAGGGATGCGGCAAATCCGGAAAGCAGACGGGGACAGTCGTGTAAGGTCTTGCTAGTCAATCCGTGGTTCACAGAACTGCAATATCCGTGTCACCTTGAAGCTAAACAGGACGGAGAAAGCTCCACTCCAACCCTAGACCTAAGCGTTAAAGCTGCACCTTCATCATCTCCCATTGTAATTTGTAGGCACATTAATGCTTGAAAAGTGCTGGCATACGGGATGCCCTCAGAAGGTGGTAACCCGGTTGACCTGGGACGCGGCCAGCTCAAGGGGATCTCATGCAGGGAACACGGCCCTACTTTGGTGCTTTGGTCCCTGGTAGAGATTGGCAGTGACCAAACTTAGTAGGATACAAAGAGCAAGAAGAGTTGTTGTGATTTACGAAGATGAGCCGCCCGGGGCAGAAGAGTGAAGGAGACAAAGTCCACATGGCCCCGAAGTGCACCTGGATTCGAGCCGGTCCCTGCAGATGGAAAGATGAACAACATGGTCCCTGGACCTCAAATACCCCAACGCATTTTTTTTTTCTGCAAAGTCATTTTTTATGTTCTAGGCATTCGTAATACTGGAATTGTGATCAAAGGTGGTACTATGCTCACATAATGCCCAGTGGCCTATTCATCTTGAAGACACTTTGCATAATCCTTTGGCTTTAAGTAAAGGTATAAAAAAATGTTCTCTCAGAACAAGCCAGACTGGCTGGAATTCTCACATATATTCTCCTGTTCAACTTCACTTTCAGAAGCGTAGTTTAATTTTTTTTCCCCTTACCTTTTGGGAGTGAGTGCCTCATTACTATGATTTCTGATGTCTGGGATTCCCTGCTATGTCTGAGGCTTATTATGTTAGATTAAAAATCTTAGGTACTTTTATCAAGCCAAATTGAAAGTCTGGTAATATGGTAGCATTTCCCACTGTTTGAGCTCAAGACTCTAATCATTCTGTTTCTCAAAGCCTGAATTTACTAGATGAGAGCTTTTTAAATGACAAAATATATCACATAATTATCTGTGCTGGTAAACTAGAGGTGGTACAGGCTCTGCTAAGAAACCCTAGGGGTCCCATGCATATTACCTCCCAAAATGAGATATGTCTTTTATACCAACCGTAAAGGGTTGAGGCCGGAAGCTGAGGTTGAGTGGGAATGGGATCCCAGTGAGCACTTACATTTAATAAGACCTTGAGCTTTCACGAGAATTGGGGCCGGTGTCTGAACACTCTGTCCTGCAGAAATGTGATGATACAGTAGGACATTAAAAATAGCCACTGTATTAATTACCGAGTGCGAGATATATGTCAAGCACATGCAAAATGCTTTATGTATGTTACCTTTTTGCTATTTAAAACACTTGTGTGCGATGGGTGCACTCACTCAGTCAAAATGACCCTACAGGGACACCAACAGCATCAATGAGAGACCATCCACACCTCACTGTATTTACTTGCTTCTCTCATCAAGCGTGCTCCGTACAGGCACAACCTCTTGCCCATCAATCAATCAATCAATCAATCAATCCATGTTTGTAACAAAGATCTATTTTTCTTCAAGATGTAATCAGGGTGGATTTTTGATCTATTTGATTTTAGTTCCTTGGGAGCATTGCTTGTATATTATTTTACCCGAATCCTAGTCCTCCAATGACTAGAGCCGTGGACAGAGGATAGGATGCTTGGGGTGCGCATTTCATAATGTCTATGTCAAATCACTATGTTGTACACCTGAAAGTAATACAATTGTGAATGTCAAATACACCTCAATTAAAAATAAAAGAGTGTAATATATTAGCCACATTCAAATTTCTAAGGAGAACTCAACATTCCCTCTTTCTCATGTAGAAAAGGCTTCCTTAAGATCAGTTAAGCTCCTTTATGGTATGAGCGTACAGAGAAATAGTTCACTGATCGTAATATCCTATTTCATAGATAAAGCACAAATATACTAAGGTAAGTTAAGTTTTTTCATTTGGTAAATGAAAAATTTAGCTTCTACTTTTGTGCTAGAATATTCTGAAATAATATTTACTTTCAGAGTAAATTAAAGCTTACTTTACAACAACATAGTGGCTGTAATCGTGATTATGGAACTATACGTTTTTTTTTTTTTCGTCTTTTCCTCTCATTCCCGTTCTGATGAGTTTCTGGCAGGCTGGTGGTAGTAGAGTACATATGAGAATGGTTATTAGGTCAGATGGTAAAAATCATTATGATTGTATTTTAGGGAGTTGTCCGTGTGACCCTACACACAATAACTATCAACAACACCACTTCCTTGTTTTCCGATCCATTTGAAGTATCAGAAAATTGAGGGCTCTAAACATCATCATGTAACGTGAAGTAAGAAAAATTAAGTTCATGAGTGGTTTATCCCAGAGAAAGAATATGTTTCCATGAATAATAGACAAAGAACAAAGATCTAGACAAGACAGAGAAGAGACCTCTATTTCCCACTTAAAAGGTAAAGACAAAAATCGAATCGTGGTCAAGAGGCTGAATTCAATGGCCTCCGATTGCGGTTCTGCTCTTTCCAAGCGCTGAACAATACCCTGAAACTTTTAATAAATACTCCCAACGTTTATACTTGAGTCTGTTGAAAAACATGCGTTCATCAAGTCAGCTATTAGGCACCTACTCTGTGGCAGACACTGTCGCCGGTGTTATCGGCCGGCAGTAGGGAATCGGCTTCTCTGCCTTACGGGAGCTACACAGTCTAATGGAAGGAGGCATCACAAGATTTTTTATTACCTTCTTTCAGGCGGTGACAGGTACCATGATAAGTGGTATCATGATAAGTGAGTTGGTTAGAAGGGGCTTTCCGCGAGGGAGATACCTGGGCGAGTCCCTCAGCCCGGGCCTGCTCACCGACAGCCTCCTTCACCTCGGGCAACAGGTGCTCACCGAGCACCGTAGACATCAAGGACCGGCAGGAAGGTGCGTTCTGCCCAAGTTCAGTACACGTGTTCTGTGTTTTTGCCTAATTTGCTAAGCCTGGCAACCTTCCCTGAAGGCCTACCAGAGCGTAAGGGTGCTGACCTCCACTCTGAGTGAGATAGGGACCTATTGGAAGCGCTTTGAGCCTCCTGCTGTGTGTCCTGTTGGGAGAAATCTAGGGAGTCCAGAACAGAGGCAGGAGAGCAATTTAGGAAACGGGGAAGGATGGCAACTTTAACCAAGGTCTTAGCATTATGTTTTGCCAGGAGAAGCGACAAAATTTGATGAGGGTTTGCATGCGGTGTCGTGGGAAAATAGATTACTCAAGGATAGCGTCGATTATTTTGTTGGAACGACTGCGTGAAAAGTTGTCTTCATCTGCCCCTTAAGCCCTGCAGCTTTCTGCCTGCCATGCCAGGCCTTTTACTCTCCGGCTGCAAGACTTTGCTCTGCTTCCTCTCGACTTGTCGCTAAACGTCTCATCACGTGGATCTCGGTATCTAGCGGTGGAGGTCGCGAAGGTAGAGGGAAATCGCATCGGCAATTAGAGGATGATTTGTAGGCTGGAAGGCGCTACCGTGTGAGTGAGTGTGCGCACACGTAGGTGTACACCTCATACGGTGAGCCCCTGGACAACAGGGATTTGAACTGCGCACGTCTACTGACATGTGAGCTTGTTTTTGATAAATGCAGCCTAGTGCTGTAAAGGTACTTTCTCTTCCTTATGATTCTCTCAGTGACCTTCTCCTTCCTCTAGCTTTATTCTAAGAGTACAGTATACACACGTATAAACATATACGGTAACTGCACGCGTTATCAGTAAGGCTATTTGTCAACAGGCTACTCATAGTTAGACTTTGGGGGAATCAAAAGTTATACGCGGATTTCTGGCTGTGCAGGGTCCGTGCCTCTAGTCCCCATGTTGTACAAGGGTCACAGGTATCACAGATAATACGTATGTTTTATATGATTGTATATATATATCCTTCTCCATTTATAAAACTAAGTAGTGGGATCCCTGGGTGGCGCAGCGGTTTGGCGCCTGCCTTTGGCCCAGGGCGTGATCCTGGAGACCCGGGATCGAATCCCACGTCGGGCTCCCGGTGCATGGAGCCTGCTTCTCCCTCTCCCTGTGTCTCTGCCTCTCTCTCTCTCTCTGTGTGACTATCATAAATAAAAAAAAAATTAAAAAAAAATAAAAAAATATTAAAAAAAATAAAACTAAGTAGTGTTACAAACTGCATGTTTTGGGGGGTGAGGTGGGGTGCAGCTTGTTTATTTGAAATATAAGCGGGATTTTTTTCAAAGGCAAATGCCAGAAGGGGGGCTGTCAGGGTTACTTGTTTATGTGCCTATAGTGCACATCTTCCTTTTACTGAAAACCATACATACCAGGTAGGATTTCAGGCCCGACACACACGGCGTTTAATGAATCTATACAGGAATCTTGACGTGGAAGTCAGGGCTAGCGTTTTTACGTCTTGGTTATAAAATATAAGAAGAGCACCGGAGAAGTTAAAAAAAAAAAAAAAAAAACAACAAAAAACAAAAACAGTTTGTCTCAAGATTACAAAACCAGTTAGTGGCTGGCATAGCTGAGATGAAACTCAGGAGTGCCCGACTCCGACCCGAGCCAATCCTAAAAGGCCGCTCTCCCCTTTGAGTGCTTGCTACATAGATTATTTGTACTTTGTCCACGAAGACCATGCAACTTGTCTTTCTAACTCAGATATTTTGATCTAGGACAGATACTAAACAGGGTAGCGGGGCAACAGGTGTGAACCGAGACGGTTCCAGACTTACTGGGACGTGCAGGCACCCTCACTGTATGCAATGAATGTGTGATTGAGCGAGATCACATAATACACCCACCTTGTAGGGTTCTTCTTGAGAATCTGAACTCTTACCTAATCTGCATTTATAAAATGTAGTCTTACAACCAATTTGCAGGAATTATTCATCACAAATGGTTGATTTCCTGCCTTTACTCAGATTTGTGTAAGTGACTCAATTATAATCAAGAAACAGCAGAGCCTGCAACGTAACTGTGCAATCATCAATATGGATCTCGAGCTCTGATGGGACGCTACTTCGATATTGAATAAAAGCTCAGCGGAGGACAGAGAGTAAATGAGGGACTAGCACGTCACAATTTCTGGAACACGAATAATGTGTGTTCTTTATGGGGCATCCCTCAGATTTGCTCTTTTGGTGTATCTACGTATACTGAGGGGGGATCAGTGTACGAGTAATAAACAAGCGCTGATAGTGAACCTGCAATTATAAATACTGCGTATGAGAAGTGAGGTTCATCAGTAGTAAAGGTCGATCACTGGCAAATGTATCTTTCTCTTCTCTTGCTGGCATCACATAGGAGAGCTCGGAAAATGATCTGGCTGCCTGGCATCATCCCAGGCTTCTGCCTTCCAGAGGGACCTTGGGAATTGCAGACTTCCTCTCTGGACTTCTGTAAAATAAGGCATTTGATCAGTAACTTCCTTCCATAGTGGATTCTAGGAAACAGACTATCAGGACTGCTCTGATCCCAGGCTCATTTGTCCAGAGCACTAAAAGAGCAAGGCGTTTCCGGCCCACAGTCTCTTCCATATCAAGATGCTTACTAAATGGAACCGGGGCAGCATGCAATTACGTGGTCCCTTAGCTGTAGAGACTAGCACGGGGACGGCCACAGTCCCCAAGGACTTGGCAAATGCAACAGGTTTGGATTTCCAGATTATACCATCTCCTCAAAAGGTCCTTTAGGGGGCACCTGGATGACTCAGCTGGTTAAGCATTTAAACTCTTGCTCTCAGCTCGGGTCTTGATCTCATGAGTTTGGACCCCATGTTGGGCTCTGCACTGGGCATCGAGCCTACTTTATTTTTATTTTTTTGAGCCTACTTTAAAAGAAAAAAAAGCCATATTTTGCACAGAGTAGAAAGAAGAAAGCCCTTTTTGCCAAATGCAGTTTACCGTAAATACCAACATCCTTGCCAAACCAGATTTGTGGGTACACCCCTTTGCCCTACCCATGCCTGTCAGTGTAGGAAATGGTCTGTAAGCAACTCTGTACCTCTTAGGCCTTCTTTAGTGGTGACCTTTAATATCCTTAAGGTCAGTTGGTGTCAGTTGATATTAAAGTCAGTCCCTTTTTTAAAAAAAAATTTATTTATTTATGATAGTCACAGAGAGAGAGAGAAAGAGAGAGAGAGAGAGAGAGGCAGAGACATAGGCAGAGGGAGAAGCAGGCTCTATGCACCGGGAGCCCAATGTGGGATTCGATCCCGGGTCTCCAGGATCAGGCCCTGGGCCAAAAGCAGGCGCTAAACTGCTGCGCCACCCAGGGATCCCTTCATTCCTTATATATACATATTTTTTCAGCTTTTGACATATTCTGTATTCCTCTGATTCTTTAAAAAAATTCTTATTCTTTGTAAAACAAACTACAACCTACTTTAATATCTTCTTATTTCCTATTTGTGGGATGCTTACCTGAGAGCAGGAGATAGTCCCAGGATCCCTCCAGAGAATTAAAAACTCAGAGAGATTAATTCCTTAGCCTGCAGGAACCAGTGATGGATGGCAGGCTTGGAATTGGATAACGTGTCAGAGTCAGGAGATTCCAAAAGGGTTTTGTTCGTTTGTCTGCTTCCCACCACACCACGACATCTCTGGGTGCTGAATGTAAACCCCACAAAGTCAAAGATTCTGTGTGATTCCTTCTCCGCTACATCCTTAATATCTAGAAAAGACGGAAACATACGGGAGCGTTCAATCGATGCTTATTGAAACAGTCACATTTTCACGGCGTCAGTCAGAAGAGGAGGAATGCCAGTGCTCAGATCACCAACAAGAGCATTGAAGCCGAGTGTTAGGGAAGTGACGTGACCTCAAGATTAAGTTCCTCTTAAAAAAAAAAAAGAGATGGGATCCCTGGGTGGCGCAGCGGTTTAGCGCCTGCCTTTGGCCCAGGGCGCGATCCTGGAGGCCCGGGATCGAATCCCACATCGGGCTCCCGGTGCATGGAGCCTGCTTCTCCCTCTGCCTGTGTCTCTGCCTCTCTCTCTCTCTGTGACTATCATAAATAAATAAAAATTTAAAAAAAAATTTAAAAAATGATTAAGTTTCTCTTTAGCATTTGAATGCAGTTCAACAAACATTGAATGCAGTTGAATGCATTTTCTTTTCTGGATACGTATTTGTACCTTTTTGCAAGTCTTTCAGAAAACACACGCAGCGATGAAGAGGCTGCAATCTCCTTGCAACTTTCACAAGGGCTGTTGTGCCCTATAACATAAGGGGGAGGCAGGTTACGATTCTGTGGTTCTGTGTTTGGGGGGGAAATGCCTGTTTAATTCACAGGCACCACGTTGTACACATACACTTACAAGCATTGGAGGATAACGGCAGAGACCAAAGGAAGACGGTTGGACAGGAAATGTCAGAGGACTCGGGCATCAGCCTCGAGCATTAGCCCAGAGAAGAAATTAGCCTCCACCTGATGAAAGCATCTGACTTGGGGGTTCAGAAAGAAACTTCCAAACAATAACCAGAAGAAACAGTTTTAAAAACTTAAAATGGGTTCCCCCCTAGGGAACGGATAGATCTCGATGGTAGATTGGGAAAGGACAGAAAAGTCTGTATTTTATAGGGTTGTTCCTTCTGTGTTTAATTTTTGTGTTTTTACTTATGTGTATTTACTCGATTAAATATGTCTGAAAGTGTTTTTTTTTCTTTTTAAAGATCTTTTTTATTTATTCATGAGAGACACAGACAGAGAGGCAGAGACAGAGGCAGAGGGAGAAGCAGGCTCCGTGCAGGGAGCCCTTCGCAGGACTCGATCCCGGGACCCCGGGGTCACGCCCTGGGCCAGGGGCAGACCTCAACCGCTGAGCCCCCGAGGCGTCCCTGAAAAGTGTTTAAAAGAGGGTTATGAGTAAATTATTTCCACTGCCAATAAATTGTTCTTTAGTTTGCTATGAGTCTGCTGTGGGATTTGGCGTGAAGCGTAGACCTTCAGGCCCAGTTACCTCTCGTTAGTGACCAGTGAAGCTCAGACTCGTAAACCTGCGCGAGCCTGGGCCCTTGGTTCTGGGCCTTTGGAACTCACCCATGGCCTGATCCTGTGGCGTCAATCTCCCGACGGCGGGTCTCGCTCCTGGTTGTGGCGCCATCGGTCACCCGGTCATACCTGTACGTGAGCCTGGGCTCAAGGAGAACCCCAAGAAGGAGGTAAATCACAGGCATCGGCCGACGGGGTTTTGTTTGTAGCACATCAAGGAAAGAGAAGTCTCAGCCTGTTACCACTTTTCTTAAAGAATCACCGAAGTTGGTGCTTACTCGGCTTCCTATACTCCAGCACCTCCAGAATATCCGTCTGCTTGTAGGGTATGTGCGACGTTCCTTGGGGCCCGGCGGGATGTGTCCGTGGGAGGCAAAGCCTGGCCCCCGAGGGAAACCTATAAGGTGCCTGGGGCACCTACCTCCCCGCAGAGGCACTTGGCCTAGGCAGCTAGGCCGCTGACCGGCGGAGCTGAAAATAGGGGGTTATTGGGGAATACCCGGGTGGCCCCAGAGTCACAGGAGCTCTCAAGAGCAGAGGGTTTCCTCCGGCTTGTTGCGGAACAGGAGAGCCCGCAGCACCCGGAGCACTTGACGGGGTCACCGGCTCTGGAGACGGGCAGGGCCGGGACCGCAGTCCAGCCGCCAGGGACAGGCGCGTTCCGGCGACAAGGTGCATGACCCGAGCTCCCAGAGAAGCACCCAGACGGCGGGCACCCTGACTGGGTGCTGTGGGGCTCGAAGCAGAGAACGCAGCTCAGCCTCCCTGGGCCTGAACTCCCAAAAGCCCCGAACCTGCGGGACAATCCGTCCTGTTCCTTGGGGCGCCCGGGGCCCAGCGCTGGAGCACCTGCCTTCGGCCCAGGCCGTGACCCAGGGTCCCGGGATCCAGTCCCACAGGAGCCTGCTTCTCCCTCTGCCTGGGTCTCCACCTCTCTCTCTCTCTCTCTGTGTCTCATGAATAAATAAATAAAATCTTATATATATAAAAAATTTACGTCCGTGTTACTTAAACTGCTGAATTTGTGGTGACGCATCATGACAGCCACAGGAACTGAACACGGGCTCGGTCATCCCCTCATTGAGTTGTAACTCAAATACTGTTTGCAGAATGAAATAATTCCTAAATACCGGGGTCCACGTGCACAAGGCTGGCTGGCGCCAGAGAGGATTCAACTAAGATCTGATTCCCGAGAATTTCATCTTTGGCTAGAACTTTTTTCTAGGCATAGATTTCTGACTTTTAAAATTCATTCATTTATTCACCCACAGCTCGCTGCCTAGTGCTCTGGTAGGCCTGAGCGGTGGTGGCTACACGGTCCCAGCTGCATGGATTTGCGTGGTCTGACCGGGAAGCCCCATCGGTCACACTAGATGCTGATAAGACTAAGGTAGAAGATACAGTGAGTGCACGGGGGGAAAGGGCCCAGAGACAATGAAAGCAAATATTGGAAAGAGCCAACGTAGGCGGAGACGTGGGGCAGAGCTGGCCGGAGAGCCGGGCACGGTGACTTGGATCTGGATGTTGAGCTCCGGCTTCACTTTGCCGACACGGGGAGGTTTCCGGGTGCCAGGGCCTGTGGCCGGAGGAAACAAAGTTATGTCCAAGAAATGGAAAGAGAATCGCTGGGGTGGTCGCCCACATGTGAAGCAGGAGCTGTCAGAGCAGAAAAGGCCGCATGGGTCCTGCTAACCGAGGATTTTGATTTTACGCTGAGAAATATGAAGCAAGAGCTGCTTAAGAATAGGGGGGATGGGCTGGGCTGGAGGCCGATGGGCGCTCGGTGTTGTAGGGACGATGATCCCACTCCAGAAACTGACGTTGCGCCGTGCGTGCACGACCTAAAATCTAAGTCAAAAAATAAATTCTAAAAATAAAAATGAAATGTAAGGAAATGACAATGAGGAAGGGTCTGGTATGATGCTTTACGACGTAAGAGGTTCACCGCGGCCCCTCAGCAGAGACTAGAGGCGGGGAATGAGCGCGGGCCCGGCACATGCTCCCGTGCAGATGTGGAGGTCCCGGTGGGAGACGATGGTGGCCCAGCTGGACCCGCGGTTCCCAAACAGGGCGCCGGGTTTACGCGGAGACTGGCGTGAACCTGGACGTGGTCCCTGAGGCCCCGGGGGAGGTCTGTCCTGGGCACAGCAGTTTCTCGGTCCTGTCCGGTCCCCCTGGGCCTCCTGGGTCTGCCACGGGGATCTGACGTGCGGCAGATCGGGAAAGTGCAGCCCTTGGGATCAGACAAGGTCAACGTGTCCCCCCGACTGGCTTCCCCGCACCCCCGGGTTCTTGGCGACAACCAGACGTCCGTCCTAGGTCCCCTGCAGTGACACGCGGGGACAAAGTGGGGGGACGGGGACGCCGCGGTGTCAGGCACCTCACAGCCGCCGGGCGAGCGAGCTGCACCAGGTGTCCTCTGTGACTGCGGTCCCCTGTGTGTCCCCACGTCCTTCGTGTCGGGGCTGCTTGGAAGGGGTCTTGGCATGGGTGCATAGCACATGCCACTGAGCAGAATCTGAACACTAAGGCCCGGGCTCTTCGCCGTCAAGCCCGTGTGACAGGCCGGCAGGATTCTGACCTCCTGCTCCATCGGCTCCGCCTGCTGGGCACCTGCCACAGCCGCGCCTCACTCCCCCCGCTGGGCCACCTGCGGCTGTGGGGCTCCTGCCTCCATCGCCCTCTGGCCCTCCAACAATCTCCATCACCCCCCTGGCCCCCCACGATCTCCATCGCCCCCCTGGCCCCCCGTGATCTCCATCACCCCCCTGGCCCCCCGTGATCTCCATCACCCCCCTGGCTCCCCGCGATCTCCATCACCCCCCTGGCTCCCCGCGATCTCCATCGCCCCCCTGGCCCCCCGTGATCTCCATCACCCCCCTGGCTCCCCGCGATCTCCATCGCCCCCCTGGCCCCCCGTGATCTCCATCACCCCCCTGGCTCCCCGCGATCTCCATCACCCCCCTGGCCCCCCGTGATCTCCATCACCCCCCTGGCTCCCCACGATCTCCATCACCCCCCTGGCTCCCCACGATCTCCATCACCCCCCTGGCTCCCCACGATCTCCATCACCCCCCTGGCCCCCCGCGATCTCCATCGCCCCCCTGGCCCCCTGTGATCTCCATCACCCCCCTGGCCCCCCACAATCTGCATCACCCCACTCGCCCCCCGTGCCTCCATCGCCCCCCTGGCCCACAGTGATCAGCATCACCCCCTGGCCCCCCTCACCTCCATCGCCCCCCTGGCCCCCTGCAATCTGCGCACCGGGGGACACACCCTCTTACACGAGACACCTGCTCTAACCTGCGAGCTGGTTACAAAAGTCGCCTCATTGCGCTTCCCAGGCGCCGGCACTTTCCTGCCACGACCCTCAGGGATTTCCCAGCCGCAGCCTTGGCTCCCCCTGACCCGGCCTCATGCTCGGGGCTGCAGGTGCCCAGCCGTGGGCACCCCCTAGGCTCACCACCCCCCGCCCTCAGCTCCACCTCCCTAGCCTCCTTTCTTTGCCAAAACAGCTGCTCAACTGCAGCACTTCACCCGGTGTCACCTCTACGGGTGGCCCCTCGGTCCTTTCTCTCTGCCTCTCACTGTCACCCGCGATAGCTCTCCTGAGGGCCACGGTCCCCAGAACCAGCGTGCTGAGCTGAGGCCGCCCACGTGCGAACACAGCCCTGAGCCCGGCTCTCACCTGCACCCGCATCTCTGTCCAGCATGTCCAGTATCTCCAGTATCTCCAGTATCTCCAGCATGTCCAGCATCTCCAGCACCTCTGCGCAGAGCGGCAAGCCCCGGAGCGCTTGCGGGAATGAGCATCGTGTCCCAAGAAGGCAAAGAAGGGAAGGAGAGCAAAGGAAACCACGTCTCTTAGTGTTTCTGAGCATCACCCCATGCAGGCACCTTGTGAGGTGCCAGGAACTCCGCATAAGCCGAGCCGCGCTTCTGGACATTGAGGATCCAAAGGAAGAGAGAGACGTGAGCACTGACAATCGGGACCCTGTGGTGGGGGCAAGCTCAGGCTGCCAGGTGAGCCCGGAGGAAGCTACCCAAGTAAGGTCCCTGGAGAGCACGGGACGCACCTGGGGGCAGAATACAAGCTTTGAGTTGCGATTGCTATTATTATCCACTCTCCTTAACCAACATTCAATACTTCTCGCCCTTGACTGAGTCACTGAGGGCGGACTCTGCAGCGGGTTGGGTTCCGGGCCTGCAGGGTCTTAGCTCTGACAGCAACCCCAGGAAGTGACAACGCTGCTTTGCTATTTTATGGCTTGGCGGGGGCGGGGGGGGGGAGGGAGTGGGTGGGGAGACACTGAGGCACAGGGAGGTTATGAACCTGTCACCAGGCCACACCTCCGAGAGGAGATGCAACTGGATTAGAACACGGGCCTCCCTAAGGCCGGAGGCGCTTCTGTTCTCACTGTTCTGCTACAGAAACCTCCCTCCCTCCGATTGAGGACGTTGATCTGAGGAAGAAGGGAGAGAAACATGCACAAAAAGTGAGGGGATTACTTGCAGGTGAAGGGACGCGCTGTGTTTGGGGGAGCTGTAAGGAGCTCGGCGTTGCTCAAGAGCTCGGACCCCATAGGAAGAAAGAAAGAAAGAAAGAAAGAAAGAAAGAAAGAAAGAAAGAAAGAAAGAAAGAAAGAAAGAGAAGAAACGTCAGCGCCTTCCCCATTCCAAGCCGGCCCAATCTCATCCCCCCGAGGGGCAGCCCTCAGACCCCCAAGGCTGCACCCTGTAGTGGGCAGCACTGAAGAAAATAACTGTTGGCTCTCGTGTGTGTCCAGGTGTCCTGGAAAATGACAAAGCACCTGGGCCCTTCCTCCTCCTGCGCGGCGGCGAGAAGGAGAACGAATAACAGCCGGAAGAAAAGATCAGTGAAGGCCTTGCCCGCAGGAACAGGGAGGAAGCCTCTGGCAAAGGGAAACCATGAATGCGATGGGGCCTCGTTCTTCACCCGTGGAACTGGAGGTCGCCCCCGCCCCGAGCGTTGAAGCTCAGCGGTGGCTCTTCCCCCCAGCACAGGTGTCCTCTCCTTACCCAGCGCCCTGCTACCAGGTGGCACGGAAACCCTTTCTGCAAGCACGGTGGACGCTTGCCCTGACGGCTGATCCGTGGACCTCACCGAGGCCACGTTGATGTATCTGGACTCACGCCGTGGACGTTACACACAGCAGGGCAGTTACTCCCTCCTTCTTCCCTCGGCAATGACATCACATACAACAGGTTGGCGGGGACCAGGGCGCCCAGGACAACCATCCAGTCGTTTCCCTGCCTCTCTGTCATGATGGGCGCAAGCGGTTGTGGTTTTCATTCTGAGCTGCTTGCTGGGTTCCCTTAGGTTGTGCTGTGGGATGACGGGGCTCCCGCCAGAGCCGGTCCTTGCGCGTGCCGGACTGAGGTGCTGTCCAGCTGGGTCCAGGAGCCCTTTAGGAACAGACGGGAGCCCTTTGGGGTGCATCCTGGAGAAGGAGCCGAGCGGGTGGGGGAAGGCACCAGAGGCGTCCTCAGGATTTGGTTTATAATACATCGCCTTTTTTTTTTAATAATAAAATTATTTTTTATTGGTGTTCAATTTCCCAACATACAGAATAACACCCAGTGCTCATCCTGTCAAGTGCCCCCCTCAGTGCCCGTCACCCATTCCCCTCCAACACCCGCCCTCCTCCCCACTTCCACCACCCCTAGTTCATCTCCCAGAGTTAGGAGTCTTTATGTTCTGTCTCCCTTCCTGATATTTCCCAACATTTCTTCTCCCTTCCCTTCTATTCCCTTTCACTATTATTTATATTCCCCAAATGAATGAGAACATACACTGTTTGTCCTTCTCCGATTGACTTACTTCACTCAGCATCATCCCCTCCAGGTCCATCCATGTTGAAGCACATGGTGGGTATTTGTCGTTTCTAATGGCTGAGGAACATCCCACTGTATACCTAGGCCACAGCTTCTTTATCCATCATCTTTCGGCTCTTATATGGAGATGCTCATTTTAAGTAAAAGGCCTAAAAATCTATGGAATTGTGGAGAGGCCCATAGCCTGGGAGACTGGGAATCTCTGTCAAGATGTGTGCTGCCCCTAACGCGACCGGCAATAGATCGAAGTTGCTTTATTATTTATTTATTTATTTATTTATTTATTTATTTATTTATTTATTTATTTTTTCGAAGCTGCTTTTCTTCCTTAACTTCATTAGTCTTCTCTCCACCCTGGGCCTAAGGACACTCACCATCGTCCATTCCGTAGAAGTCCAAGGAGGCTCAGCTGAGATCCTATAAATGAAAGCACCGGGTTACCTGTAGAGTGATAAGTCACTAATAGCAGAGCTAGCCACCGCCTCGGGGCACTTCTGCTTACTTGAGCTCCCTTATTTGATGAGATGCGTATTAGCAAACATAGTTTACTACATTTTGTTTTTTGTTTTTTTTTTAAATCTGTGAGTTCCCACACATTGTGTGTTGGGGCAGTGCAGGGAGCAGGAAGAAAGATGCTTAATCTGAGGAAGGACAGTTGTCCTGTCCTAAGGACATTCTCCCACCTAGGGAGAAACTGAGGCAGCCGGCCAAGAACCAGCACCAACTTGTCATCCACGTGAGGGAACCGTCTGGAAAGCAAACCCTCCGGGCCTAGAGACACAACTTCATCATGTCCACGGACGGAATCTTCACTTTGGTAAAATGAGGAAGATCATGAACTCCTTGCAGACGCCCCGTACGTTCGATCCTGTGAGAGGATGAAGGCACAAGACTCGACATAACACAGGTGCGCGAGGAAGAGTCACCATCGTTTGTGTTTGTGTGTCGCCCGCTGCGTCTTCCGTGGGAACGCGGGCCTCAGTTTCCCCGTCTGTACGACGGGGATCGTCACACTGACCTCTCTGCGTTGTCGTGGGGTTTGCTTCCCACGTGTGTCGTGGCGAGGACGTAGTCACCCGCAGCCCTTGGGGTCCACGCGGTCCCAGGTCAACAACGATGGGCACGGGGGTGTCTGGGACCGTCGTAGAGTGAAAAGCCCAAGTCCTCTGTCTCGTCTGAGAGTCCTCACTGGCACCTTGCCAGGCACCTGATATCCCGTGTGTTTTACAGAAGTTGAGTTTGAGGCTGTTTAGGCAGTGTCTGGGAGACCACACAGCTAGGGAGCGGGGGCCGAGGTGCCAGTCGGCGCTGTGCGACCCGCAGCCCAGAGCCTCTCACCCCAGAATACGGCGGAAGCAGCCTCAGTCGGCATTTTTTGCAATCTCAGACATTTAAAAGAAATATGGCAGTTATTTTCCTAACAATCCTAAAAATCCACGGTCCAATGAGTGAAAATGTCCTTACCTCCCAATCTGGTTTAATTTGCCTTATTTTTCACCTTAAGGAAAAAAAACAAAAACAAAAACAAAAAAAACTTTCTTTTTTCGAGTAACCTCTAGGCCCATCGTGGAGCTCGAGCCCAACGTGGCCCCCAAGGTCGAGAGCTGCACAGGCTCTACTGCCTGAGCCTTCAGAAAGCTTCCAAGAGGACTCCTTGGACAATGATTTCTCACCGTTTTTGTTGCGATGCCGGCCGGCCTGCCTCTTGTCTGTTCTTCCTTTCTGAATCTTTTTTTTTTTTTTCCGTCTTCTCCACGCAAATTTTATCTGGCGAGTCTACAAAGTACCCAGGAAAAGCCGAACTCCTGAGGTAGCTCAACACCCTGACTGATGGGGACAGGTGACTTGGGGACCCTCCTCTTCCGCCGTCTTGCCCCCTGCCCCCCAACACCTTAACTGAGAAGGCAGGTGAACGTCTGGCGAATGTAAGGATTCGGGAAAGTGACACAACACGGGCCGTGGGCTCCGAACCCTTCCAGCTCCAGCCACTAGTGTCTCTGAGCGGAGGGTGGGACTGTGACAGGGTGTTGGAACCTGAACGTTCGCCCCAGTGCTCCCCACTCGCTTGTTGAGCAGGTTCCACTACGTGATCCAGGCCAAAGGCTTAGAGATGAGCACGAAGAGGCCTGCCAGGGCTGCCGTCCACGAAGTCTTCCCGCATCACTCGACGGTGGTGCACGGAGTCGCTGCCTCTGCTTCCTCCTGGGGAAGTGTCAGAAACAGCCGAGGAGGACGGCGTCTGGGTCATAACACCGAAGACTGAAGCTGGGGCAGCCAAGCCCCGGGTCCACCAGGAGAGCAGCAGGCCTGTCCCGAGCTCCAGCAGGAACCCGAGACTGCTCCTGCGAACTGCCTGCGTCACTGGAATCACCTTACAGTGGGGATGTCGCCGTAGCTGACGTCCCGGGGCACCGGGCTGGGTGCTGAGTCGATTCCAGCTCTTGCCTGATGTCCAAGGTGGCCTGCGTGGCTCCGCGGCGCGGGAAAGTGCACCTCTGGGAATTCGAAAGCGCTGCGAGGAGTTAGACTGCTGGTTGACCGCACCATGTGTGCGTTTTGTTTTGTTTTTTAAGATTCTTTAATGGGGTTTGACCCGAGGCTGCCTTTCAAAAAATGTTGATTCAATTAGGAGGCGAAAGGCCCTATTTACACTCTTTGTTTCTGTGAGTAGGTACAAACCACCCATTTGCATAGCAGGAAGGTGTGAAGGTATATGGGATACACGGGATACACGTCTCTATTTTTTTTTAATTTTTTTTTTTTGGGGGGGATACACGTCTCTAAAACAAGGTTCTAACCTATTGGAAAAGGTACGTTAGGGAAATACAATCTGAATTGACGCCCGCTGCCCTGCCCCCCAGGGATTGATGGCAGGACAATCTACGTAACGTTCTGTTCTTTTTTTTTTTTTTTTTAATTTATTTATTTATTTTATTGGTGTTCAATTTGCCAACATATAGCCTAACCCCCAGTGCTCATCCCATCGAGGGCCCCCCTCAGTGCCCGTCACCCAGTCACCCCCACCCCCCACCCACCTCCCCTAGTTCATTTCCCGCAGTTACATTCTGTTCTGAAGCGACTTTCCCAAACACATGCCAATTAGAAGAAAAGCAAGATGTTTGAGCCAAGGTTTGCTTTGATTTGATCTCAACCCACCTTTGGAGGATTCTCTCTTCCTACGACAGTCGGGACATCCTGTCCTTCAACCAAGCCGACCAACTCGCCAAGAAGTTCTGAGCTTCTTGCAGCTTTGCCTTTCGCCTTTGCTGCCCCCCCGCCCCCAGCGTCTGCCATCAGCCCCACCTCCACCCCTATTCTGGAATTGTCTCTATCAGCAAAAATGCCAGTTTCCTTCCGTCTCCTTGCCCAGCACCTCTTCTCTGCCCGACCTTTAAATGCTAGAGTTCCTGAGGGCTCAATTTCGGCTCCTCTAATTCTGAACCCCTTGCCCGGATAATTTCATTCTCTCAGTTAATTGCCATCTATATGCTGCCGGCTCCAAAATTTATGTGTCTAGCCCAGACATTTCTTCTGGCTCTATCATCTTATATCCAACCCCTGGTTTGATGTAATCGTGTGAATATCTCCCAGACACCCAAAAATTGGCGCGTCACAAGGCACACTCCAAATATGATCATTCGCTGGTGGTCTTTGAGACTCTTTCACTGACCTAGTGGCTTGTGCTAAAAATGTGAGAGGTGGTTTTTCGTTCGTTTGCTTTTATTACATGTCTCTGTCCCTCACCTCACACTGGATTTCATTCTCGTTGGGTGAGCATCCGGTGTGTTTCTCAGCCTGAGCCTCATCCTTCTATTTCCATCGACGCCCCTCTGACCCACGTCACTGTGTCTTGTTTTAAACATTTAGGTACACTGATTAGCTCCTTTGCGATTTATTTCCATTTGATCTGTTCTCCACAGATTAGGGGGATCTTTGTAAGTGCATTTCTGGTCCTATCGGCCCTGGAATGCAACTTTCCAGTGACTTCATGTTGCCTTGAAGATGTGATCGAAAATTCAAGGCAGGTCTACAAAGTTCTCCATAATCAGCCTCCTGCCAACGGGCCTGCATCTCCAACTACTCTTCCTTTACACTTTCATGGTGAATCCCTGGAACTGGATACTCTCCTCAGCTTCCAATCCTTCTTATAGGCTTTGTCCCTCCACTTGGGATGCTTTCATCTCCTCCGGTGCCCCAGTTCATCTTAAACATCACTTCTTCGGAGAAGCCTTCTCTAAACCCTAGACCAGGTTAGGACCCCTTGCTTCTTCTAAGAAGGATCAACTTTTATAAACAGATTCTGTATAATAATTAAAGTGCATCTTGCCCACAAAGTTATAGAGTCCATGAGACCCAGTGCTTTGCCTAATCTGCTGACCATTTAGTCCTCCACCCCTAGCCCAATGGCTGGCCAATGGTCAGCACAAAAATACATCTTTGTCCCTGTTTTTGTTGGTTGAATTGTGTCCCCTAAAATTTATGCCGACAGTCTAACCTGCTACCTTATTTGGAAATACGGTCTTCACGGATGTAATTAGTTAAGACAAGGTCATATTGGTCATATTGGAGTAGTTAACACTTCCAACGTGACCCCAAAATCTCACTCCTAGGCCTCTATCCAAGAAAGCTTAAGTTTATATATAGGAATATTTGTAACGGCATTCTTCATAGTAGCTAAAAATTGGACTTATCCCAATATGACTGGGGTTCTTAAAAGAAGATCATAGGACGGGAGCACCCGGGTGGCTCAGTCGGTTAAGTGCCTGCCTTCGGCCCAGGTCATGATCCCAGAGTCCCGGGATGGAGCCCTGTGTCAGGCTCCCTGCTCTGTGGGGAGTCTGTTTCTCCTTCTCCTTCTGCCTCTCCCCCTGCCTGGACTCTTTTTTGTGTCAAATAAATAAATAAAATCCTTAAAAAAAAAAAAAAAAAGACCATGGAAGAGAGGAGGGAGGCAGAGATTGAAGTAATACAACTACAAGCCAAGGAAAGCCACGGACTGAGGGCTACCACAGAAGCTAGGAAGAAAAACCAAGGAGGGTTTTGCTCAGAGTCTAAGACAGAGCATTGCACTACTGACTGTTTAATTCTGGACTCCCAGATTCTAGAACCACAAGAAAACACTGTCTGTTGTTTTAAGCCACTCAATTTATGGTACTCTGCTATGGCAGCCTTGGGAAACTAATACTCTCCTTATGTCCATGCATCCATGCATTTACTTAATACACTATGCATTATTCATCTCTGAGTCCTTAGTGTCTGGCACTGCTTGCCACAGAATATGTGCTTAATAATAAAATGCTGATAGAGTAATTATGTAGAGACACAGTCAGAATCCATCCATCTGCTTACCTGTGGATAAAAACAAGTAGTTAAGAGCCAAAGTTAAATTTACACTTCCAACGTGACCCCAAAATCTCACTCCCAGGCCTCTGTCCAAGAAAGCGTAGGTTTATATATAGGAATATTTGTGACGACATTCTTCATAGTAGCTAAAACCTGGAATCAACCAAAATGTCCTTCAGTGTGTGAATTCACAATCGTGCGCCTTCCCTGCAATGATAGACTCCTCAGCAATAAAGAGGAGTGGACAACTGGTAAACCAATGAGACAGATGAATCCCAAATGCATTCTGCTAAGTGAGGGAAGCCAGACTCACAAGGTTATACACGGTAGGAATTCATTTGTGCAGCGTTTCAGAAACACTAGACGAAACTCTAGGGGCAGAGAACAGATAAGTGTGGCCAGGCTTTGGGGGCGACGAGAGCGTTTGAACACAAAGCTGCAGCACAAAATAAATAAACAAACAAATAAAATAGAATTAAAATTAATTAAAATTAAAATTAAAATTTAAAAAAAAAAAAAAGCTGCAGCACAATGGAATTCTTCGAGGTGTAGCAACTGTTCTCGTCCCGATCATGGTGGTAGTTGTGTGAATCTAGGTATGGGTTAAAACTCAGAGAGCGGCGAACTTACTTAAAAGTTGAAAGAGAGAAAAACACGGGAGCAATCACAAGAAAGGACATCAGATTAAATGTATGAATTAAATACATTTTTTAAAAGAGCTAAAAGAGACGGTGTTTACTACGAAGTGGCAATTTGTCATGAGAAAACGGCCTCAATCTTTCTTGGACGAATGTCCCCAATCTCAAAAGACGTGGCTAAGGCCCGTGGACTCCTAAGGGGAAGGCCTGGGCTAGGCGGACGGCTTCTCCACCAGCCTCACGCGTCCCTGTAGCTGAACGAAGGAGGCCACCCTGGGGCATTTGTAGAGGTGCTCACGGCGTCTTAGGTTCCTCATCGCTGATCCGCAGCTGGCCCTGAGCAGTGGCGGCTGCGACCCTGTGATCGTTGCCTCCCATCCTGCGGGCTCCGTAGGGTGAAGGGCTGGGTGCGGTCCAATTCCTGAGGGACAGGTGTCTCATATCACAGATGAGCCCTTTGTCACCTGCCATCAGGCTCAGTGGAGGCCTAAGGGAGAGTGAGCCTCGGAGGCTAAAACACCCTATGGGATGGTCTTGACTTTGACAACTTTTGGTTTTGTCCCCTTCCTTTGTGTTCGCAGACCTCGTGTCACTAGGGACTGGCTCTGCCATGGTTTGTGGAGGACTGGAGCCTTCTGAGCTTCCCCCCCCCCCAAAAAAAAAGGGATTCAGGGCCATCGAGCCAACACCTGTTATACAGCAAACACAGAGAGAGCAATTTTGGATCAACTTCTTTTTTTATTTTTTAAATTTTTTTTTTTAATTTATTTATGATAGTCACAGAGAGAGAGAGAGGCAGAGACACAGGCGGAGGGAGAAGCAGGCTCCATGCACCGGGAGCCTGATGTGGGATTCGATCCCGGGTCTCCAGGATCGCGCCCTGGGCCAAAGGCAGGCGCCAAACCACTGCGCCACCCAGGGATCCCTCAACTTCTTTTTTTAACAACCATAGTAAATGTGGTTTTTCAGGTCTTAGTTTCTCTATTAGATCACTTGATGCTGGGGATGCCTGGTGCAGCGGTTTGGCGCCTGCCTTTGGCCCAGGGCGTGATCCTGGAGACCCGGGATCGAATCCCACATCAGGCTCCCAGTGCATGGAGCCTGCTTCTCCCTCTGCCTGTGTCTCTGCCTCTCTCTCTCTCTCACTGTGTGCCTATCATAAATAAATAAAATAAAATTAAAAAAAATATATTAAAAAAAAAAAAGATCACTTGATGCTGTTTATTTTCCCTTGAACCATTCGTGTGATACCGGCATAGCCCCTCCCTTGCTCCAAGGGACGTTGGCGTCTGCGACATGGTCCGCTGGTGGCGTCTCGTCGTCTCACCATGTGGTAAAGTATGACGATTCGACTGTTTCCCGCAATCACTAAGCAGGCAGGCTGTGTTTCAAGATTTCTAGGGTGACATCAACTTATTTCGGTCACTACGACCGATTTAGCCGTCAGCTTGGCAGGAAGTGAAATTCAGTGTTGTCGGCGTCCCCAGACGGGCAGGACTCAGGGGGCTGACTCCCTGACCCCGACAAACAGCCCGAGGGCGTGGAGCACCCATCCGAGGATACACAGGAAGAGCTTGCGCACATTCCATTAAAGTGAACTTACCCTGCTGATTAGAATCCTGCTTTCCGCAGCATTTTGACCCCTGCCCTCCTCAATGGTTAAAATGTGTGTGGAGAAGCCGACAGTCTCCTGAGGGGTAGATGTGACACCCCTGCCTCCGGTTCAGGGCCACCTGTCATGACCCCTCGGTGAGAACGTGGGGGGTAGCACCGAGCAGGGCGTCCTTAAATGTTTGAATTGTGCGGCTTATTCACCATACAAAAGGCAGTTCTGTGCTATGGTGGGTGCATTTTCCAGTTGGAGTTACTGCACTGTCTTCCGAGAAGTCTTTCCTTTCTGGCTGCAGAGAAAGGTCAAACCCTCGGAGTAGGTATCAGAGAGATCTCCCGACCAGGGCGCACGTTCCCGCTGCTCGCGGCCCAGGACGATGTGCTCGGGCACAGAGAAAGAAGGGGGAGCCGCACGCTCAGCCGGACGGGGCGCACCTCGAATTCCTTTCTTGACCTTTCAAATCTCGGCCTCTGCCCTGTAGCAGGAGAGACGCAGATGGTGCTGGGGGCACCCCACGCGGCACCCAAGTCCGCTGAATCTGATAAACCAGAAAACCCGGTTAAACACTTCTTTGCCGATTCCACTAACATCCTTCACTCAGTGACTGGGCCGTGTAGCAGGTCTACCCGGATCTCAGTTGTGCCCACATCTGGGCAGGTGACGGAACGGGGCACGGGGTCCCTGGGGTCATCACCGTCACCATAGAGACATTCCCAACGGGAGTGCACTGGTGAGAAGGGTTTCCAGGTAGGACAGGGCGAAGTGCTGAGGTCTGCGGGCGGGCTTGGGCCCACGGCCAGAGTCCATGCGCTCCTGCTCCATCCTTCCCAGCCGCTGCCTCCTTGGACTTGCTCTGCACCTATTTCGCCACAAAACCCTCCTCTTTCGGCTCTTTCTGTAGCTCCGCAAGCTGCCCCCGTGACTTGCCTCTGCCTCCCCAGGCTCCGCGAGGCCCCTCGGGCGGCGCTGCGGCTGTCCCCAGGCCCCACACCTCTCCAGGCGGCCGGGCCTCGCCCTCCCCGCGGCGCCCCTCATCCATTGTGTGTGCATTTTGTCTGTTTAATTCTCCAGACAGAGGCTGTTCCTTTGATTTGAATAGTGAATGACGATGTTCTGCCTTTGGACAACGTGGTCTTTCTCGGTGTGGTGCTCGTGCCTTCCATCCATGGGCTCGTGTGTACCAGCTCTGATTCTAAGTGACACAAGAAAATCATTCCGGGGACATGCTCGCTCTGGCTTGCTTTCTCACGCTTGGAGACCCTTGGTACTTTCCGAATAAAGGTGCGCTTTACAGGACATTTATTTTTTTAAATATTTTTTTAAAATTTTTATTTATTTATGATAGTCAGAGAGAGAGAGAGAGAGAGGGAGAGAGGGGCAGAGACACAGGCAGAGGGAGAAGCAGGCTCCATGCACCGGGAGCCCGACGTGGGATTCGATCCCGGGTCTCCAGGATCGCGCCCTGGGCCAAAGGCAGGCGCCAAACCGCTGCGCCACCCAGGGATCCCTTTACAGGACATTTAAAGGAGCTGGGACTGATCGTTCGAGGATAAAATCTAAAGATCGACTCAACCAATGCTTCATATGAAAAAGCACGTATCATTTTTTCTATCCTTATTTTTAAGTGTCCAAATAGAACATTCTTTTGAACATAAACTGTTTTTTTGTTGTTGTTGTTCTCATCGCTAAGACAGAAATAAAACTGATAATATTTCTGTTAAATATGGCACCTTGGGAAGAGGGGGGCCTGGGTGGCTCGGTGGCTTAACGTCTGCCTTTGGCTCAGGTTGTGATCCCAGGTCCTGGGGTGGGGCCCGCGTTGGGAGGGGGGTCCCTGGTCAACAGGGGGCCTGTTTCTCCTCTTCCTATGCTGTGTCTCCTGCTCACCCTCTCCCTCTCTCCAAAATAAATAAATAAATAAATAAAATCTTTTAAAAAATATGTCTCTTCCAATGAATATACACATAGAAAATACCTCCCTATGGGAGGAAAAGAATTCCTCTTCTCCCAGGTAGTTGTGCCCATCAGGGTACAAGCCCTTGCCCAAGCACCTAGAGATCCCTTCTTAAATAAGATCAGATAGTCTCTGTCAGATGTATAATGAGAAAAAATATGTAAAAAAATATTTTACATATTTAAATATGTAAGATAACAGAAAAATGGACTTAGGACAGACATACTAGAGGGAGCAGAGAAAATGTTAGAAAATCTGGCAATTAATATCTTCAGAGAGTCAAGAAAAATTATCACAGGCGTGACTTAGGAAGGCGATTCTCTCTTAAAGGAAGAATCCAAGGACAATAATAAAAAAAGGGCTCTTGCAAATTGAAAGTAAAATAGAAGAAGTATTAAGGGGAAGAGAAAGAATGTTGGATGGTAGAGCTGAGGTAGCACCCCAGCAAGTACAGCTCAAGACAGATTGAAAATCCAAAGGAAAACAATGGGCAACTTAGAAAACTATTCCAGAAGGCTTCATAGCCAACTGATAAAATTCCACAGTCCATTTTCTCCTTTCCATCTCTCCAGAATTCCTATAAAACTACTGAGTACTCAGCCATTAGAAACGACAAGTACCCACCATTTGCTTCGATGTGGATGGACCTGGAGGGTATGATGCTGAGTGAAGTAAGTCAATCGGAGAAGGACAAACATTATATGGTCTCATTCATTCAGGGAATATAAAAAATAGTGAAAGGGAATAAAGGGGAAAGGAGGAAAAATGAGTGGGAAATATCAGAAAGGGAGACAGACCATGAGAGGCTCCTAACTCTGGGAAACGAACTGCAGGTGGTGGAAGGGGAGGTGGGCGGGTGACTGGGAGGCAGGCACTGAGGGGGGCACTTGACGGGATGAGCACTGGGTGTTATTCTGTATGTTGGCAAATTGAACACCAATAAAAAATAAATTTATTAAAAAAAAACCTACTGAGTACAAGGAAGCACCTCTGAATTTAGGATACCTTTCCATACTAAGAGGACTCACTCTGTTCAGTGAATGATAAAATAGTCCTGCAATAAGGTGTCCCACCATGAAATTTTAAACACCTGACACAGAGAAGATCTTTAAGAGCTCAGGGAGCATTGCGATACAGAAGGACATTGGATTTTTTCAGAGAAAATCTGAAAGCCAAACGATCATGGAGCAAAAATGTTGAACACAGAGACACGGATACTCAAAATTAGATTTTTTCTTCTCAAACTGAATCCAGTGGAAAGAAGAAATGAAGATACTTTAAAAAAAAATGAAAATACTTTTAAATGTGCAAAGTCTCGAAACAGAATTGTCTCTCATAGACCATTTCTCGGGGAAAACCTAGAAATTTCTTCAGACCACAAAGTAAAGCAACAAGCGGGAAGAAAATGGCTCAGTGTGGAACCTGCAGCACACGAGAGAAACGAGCGCCCGCGAGGTGGGCAGGCTGGTTCCAGGATGACAGCCCGAGAGCAGGAGGGGGCACAGGGGCAGGCCCGGAGCAGGGGCTTCGGGAGGGCGGGTCAGGCGGGAATGGACGGGAGAGGCAGCCTGGCAAGTCAGCTGTCGGCGGGGCGTGGGTGAGTGGGTGAGAGGGGGACGTCAAGTTACAAAGTCTAGAAATTACGACACGACCATGTGTCCGTTCTGAGCAAAGCGGTTCACTAGGATCATGTTGTTCTACGCTATGGGCATCGCTTTGTGAAAAGTGACCGTAACTGCTCCTTATTTCACTCATCGGTGTCACGTAACAGTAGCGAGCGCTTTGTGGGAGAATATTATCGTGCATTTCTTATTGGAAAATTAATGACTGACGTTGATGAGAGAGGACATTGCACTGCACACACTTTCAAAAAGTGCATTAAGAGAGCTCAGTACCAGAAGGAAGAGTCACAACAATTCCAAGAACTGGTTGCGTTCATAAGCAGAGTGGAGGCTTTGCCTAAAAAACTGTCGAACTATACTATTTTGTCTTCATAACTCCATATATTTTCTTTTTTTTAAGATTTATTTATTCATGTATTTATGATAGACCTAGAGAGAGAGAGAGACAGAGACAGAGACACAGGCAGAGGGAGAAGCAGGCTCCATGCCGGGAGCCCGATGTGGGACTCAATCCCGGGGCTCTAGGATCAGGCCCTGGGCCAAAGGCAGGCGCTAAACCACTGAGCCACCCAGGGATCCCCTCATGTATATTTTCTATACTGTTTCTTATATATAAGTTGTTTTTGTAATGTATTGGTCATAAAACTGATAAAATACGTGAATATGTATTTAGTAATATTTTGCTAAAATAGTATTTACCATGCCATTTAAATGATTATGTATTTACAGAAAAACATTTAATTATTAAATACCATATATAGCCCATATATAGCTTCATAGATACTACCTTTTATCATGTCAGTTTTTCTGAAAATAACCGATTCCATAATATGTTACTAAATATAAAGTTAATATTAAAACTCAGCTTCAGGGGATCCCCTGGTGGCTCAGCAGTTTAGAGCCTGCCTTCAGCCCAAGGCGCGATCCTGGGGTCCTGGGATCGAGTCCCATGTCGGGCTCCCTGCATGGAGCCTGCTTCTCCCTCTGCCTGTGTCTCTGCCTCTCTATGTCTCTCATAAATAAATAATCTTTAAAAAAATCTTTTTTTTTTTAAATTTTTATTTATTCATGATAGTCACAGAGAGAGAAAGAGAGAGAGAGGCAGAGACATACGCAGAGGGAGAAGCAGGCTCCACGCACCGGGAGCCCGATGTGGGATTCAATCCCGGATCTCCAGGATCACGCCCTGGGCCAAAGGCAGGCGCCAAACCGCTGCGCCACCCAGGGATCCCTCTTTAAAAAAATCTTAAAAAAATAATAATAAAAAATAAAACTCAGCTTCAAGTTTCAATGACCTTTTATCTGCACAGACTTCCCTAAGTACGTCTTCCCACTGATGGATCCAAGCTGGGTAGTTCCTCCTCTATTTATCTTAGATGACAAATTCACTTTGCTTGCAATTAATGCATATTCCCATTTTTTTGCATCTACTTTTTGAAAATGAGCCAGTCAATGCCACATCATAAAACAGGTGGGTCATGAGGGGTCTTCGATGAGCAAGAGCAATTCCGCCGTGCAAGGTCTTTCAGGGCAGAGTCACCCACAGCACAGGAATATAGAACTTGAGTTTTATGGTCCATATCAATATTTTACTGTGGTTACAAATCTGACACAGATGCCAGGATATTTTATGTTGCCAAATGGTTCTTTTATTTTGCGGCACATGTTGTGTGTTCTATTTAGCAGTGAACACATCTGTTAGGACGTTTTTCTTTCGTCTCTCCCTGCATTTTTGTTGTTGTTGTTGTTTGTTTGCAGTTCTAGTTCCTCTGAAGACACAAACTCATCCATCAGCCCAACGCATGTTTTACGACCTATAAACATCGTTAAACGACGCCGTCCTACACCTGGGCGGGCGGAGATCGCAGCTTTGGGAAAGGTCCTCTCGGCGGCAGGGCTGCTGCTCTGCAGGTGGGGCCCGCGACCCCAGGCCGCCCTGCCGCCGCCCCCCCCCCTCAGGTGGGCCTCCTGCGCCGCGGCCAGGTGAGCTTCCGAGGTGGCCAGGTGAGCTTCCAAGGTGGCCAGGTGAGCTTCCGAGGTGGCCAGGTGAGCTTCCGCGGCAGTCAGGTGAGCTTCTGCGTCGGCCAGGTGAGCTTCCAAGGTGGCCAGGTGACCTTCCAAGGTGGCCAGGTGAGCTTCCGAGGTGGCCAGGTGAGCTTCCGAGGTGGCCAGGTGAGCTTCCAAGGTGGCCAGGTGAGCTTCCGCGGCAGTCAGGTGAGCTTCTGCGTCGGCCAGGTGAGCTTCCAAGGTGGCCAGGTGAGCTTCCAAGGTGGCCAGGTGAGCTTCCGCGGCGGCCAGGTGAGCTTCCAAGGTGGCCAGGTGACCTTCCGCGGCGGCCAGGTGCCAGCCACAGCCAGCCGGCAGCGCCCCGGGGTTCTGCCGGTTGTCGTCCCCGGGCCGCCGAGGCCCGAACTCCCCGGGAGAAGCGGCGGTGCGGACGCGGCCCCGCGGTTGGGCTCGGTGCCTGGGCGGCTCCAGGCGGGGCGCAGGGGGGCAGCGGGGCCACGGACGGCAGCTCCACCGCCTCCAGGAAGCGGGAGAAGTGAGAAGCGCGGGGGTGCGAGGATGCGGAGGAGCGCAGGGGCGTGGGGGTACGGAGGAGCACAGGGGTGCACAGGGGTGCGGGGGTGCGGAGGAGCGCAGGGGCGCAGGGGTGCGGGGGTGCTGAGGGGCGCGGGGGTGCGGAGGAGCGCGGGGGTGCACAGGGGTGCAGGGGTGCAGAGGAGCGCGGGTGTGCGAGGATGCACAGGGGTGCACGATGCCGAGGAGCGCAGGGGTGCAAGGAAGTGGAGGAGCACAGGGGTGCGAGGATGCACAGGGGTGCGAGGATGCACAGTGGTGCGAGGATGCGGAGGAGTGCAGGGGTGCAGAGGAGCGCGGGGGTGCGAGGATGCACAGGGGTGCACGACGCCGAGGAGCGCAGGGGTGCAAGGAAGTGGAGGAGCCGCAGGGGTGCGAGGATGCACAGGGGTGCGAGGAGCGCGGGGGTGCGAGGGCGCCAGCAGCACCTGGCGGCACACAGCAGCTCCCCCTCCGCACCGTCCCCGGAGGTGCAGGCCTCCCGGACTCCGTACTCGCAGGCACCCCCGGGGACAGACCCGAGGGAACCTTCCCTCCAGAAGAGGGGGCGGGGTCAGGGTGCGGAGCAGGGGTGCAGCCTCGGGCAGGTGCGGCCTCAGGGCTGCTGCCCTGCACACCTGGGGGCCGTGACCCCGCGGCCGCGGGCGGCTCCAGGGACCCAGATGCCCAACCCCTGGGCCCCGGGCGCCCCCCATGACCCCAGGGGCTGCTGGCCCGATGCTCATCTCCTCCCGCCCCCCACCCATGACCTGGGTCAGGGGCTGCTGACCTGATGCTCATCTCCTCCCCCCCCCCCCAATGACCCAGGTCAGGGGCTGCTGGCCCGATGCTCATCTCCTCCCGCCCCCCCCCCATGACCCGGGTCAGGGGCTGCTGGCCTGATGCTCATCTCCCCCCCGCCCCATGACCCAGTCAGGGGCTGCTGGCCCAATGCTCATCTCCTCCCGCCCCCCCCATGACCCGGGTCAAGGGCTGTTGGCCCGATGATGCTCATCCCCTCCCCCCTATGACCCCTGTTAGGGGCTGCTGGCCCAATGCTCATCTCCCCCCACCATGACCCGGGTCAGGGCCTACTTTGGGAAGCAGACGACTGCGCCCGCGGGGTTGGGCAGCAGCCTCCGTCGGAGGCACCCGGGCCCCGGGAGGACGCGGGCGCGGGGACCCGGCGGTACCGCTTGAGCCGGGGAGGCCACCCTCCCTGGTCCTTCCTTCCCTTACTGTCCCGGAGACCTGCGAGCGGCCCGGGCCTTGGGCCGATGGCGACGGGGCCCCTTGGGCACCTTGCTGAGGAGGGGGGCGCTGGAGGGAGGTGCCGCGGGCGGGACAGCCGCTGGGGAGGCCCGAGGGCCCTGAAACACCAGCTCGCCTGGGACCATCACACTCGGGCATCCCGAGTCTTTGGTTTACTTTTTTTCCTTCCCCCCAAGGGTCCTAGCTTAGGATCCAGCCCGGCTGATTTCTCTTCCCAGACAATGCAGCCAACAAGTTGCCCCATTTCGGATTCGGGTGACAGGGAAGGGTTTGATTGTCATCACTTTTAATACCCACCCTCCGCTGTTGGTGCGGGCAGCGCAGGGCTGTGCAGCCTCAAGTAAGAACTGGCCCTAGAGCCCTGGGAGGTCGTCATTCCTTCAGGTACCAGCCCCGAGCCACCCTCCACCTGGCGCGACTTCATTCCTAGGACGCCGCCTTGCCAGGGAACCCAAGTAACCTCCTTTGGCGAAAGCAAAGCTGTGAGTGGAGACGACCCGTTGCGTCCAGCGGCATCTCAAACGCTGAACGAGCCGCTTCCACCAGGACAGAAGTCCGTGCGTCAGACTCAGGGATCCCTGGTTCTGCACCCAGATTCACCCTCCCACGTGAGCACCTTGCACACCGCGCACTTGACTCGTACTAAGACGTGCCCAGCCGAAGAGTGAGCCCGGCGCCAAGACCTGGGAGGCCGCGGAATACGGGGTACTCACTGGAAGCCGAGTCCTGACCTTGACGTAAGACTAGGCAGGTATTTAATTATATTTGAATGTCTTTGGTAGTGTTTGACCCAAAAATGGTTTTTTTTGGGGGGGGGGGCGTGCAGTGGGGAGGTGGATTTATGGCCGGACTGTCGTGCGGATGGCATGGAGCAGAGACCCGTCAGTATCAGGTGCATGTCGAGGTGCTGCTACTGGTCCCCCAGAAACACGGAGCCTCCGGTGTCGGTGTCGGAGCAGGGTAGTGCTGATCACACCTGCCGAGTCTCACTGGCTTGTGGCTTTGCTGTAGGGCTCCTGCTCCCTCGGGGGCAGGTGGGGGTGCTCCCGACTTAGCTGAAGCCACAAGATGGTGACGACTCCATCCTAGCTTGTTGGCTGACAATTCTGAACAGGTTAGATGAACATTTTGAGCATCGAAGTTGGTGCACCAAGGTGGGGCAGGCGAAGTTTCACAGGCGCTTGCGAGGTGTCCCTTTGGGGAGCGTCACATAAGGGAGTTGGGAGTTGTGCCTTTTTTTTTTTTTTTAATTTTTTTTTTTTGACAGGTACACGCCAGAGAGCCACCTGCTGGCTTTCACAAAGAAACACATCCCGGATGTCTCCCTTTGGAAAGGGGGGTGGGGGGGTGTGTGACAACAATAAGAACGGTGAGCAAATTGTTAAAAAAGAGTCAGCTATTTCATGAAGGAATGTAGGAGTCGCTGTACTTAATTCATTCCCTGCCTACCTTACAGGACTTTTCCTATTCCCCCCTTAAAAGAAGTGGTTTGTAAAAGTGAGTTCAAATCCATACAGTGTGGCAATAAGCCCCACCATGGTGCTTCAGAAGCGTTTCCAGGGGCGCCTGGCTGGCTCAGCCGGCACAGTGTGCAGCACTGGGCCTCAGGGTCGGGACCTCGAGCCCCACACGGCGTGTGCAGATCATTAAAAATGAGATCTTCAGGGGCGCCGGGGTGACTCCGTCGGCTGGGAATCATCTGACTCTCGATTTTGGCTCAAGGTCCTGAGATCAAGCCCCACCCGTGACTGGCTCTGTGCTGAGCAGGGAGCTGACTTCTCTCTCTCTCTCTCTACCCCCCCATCCTTTCCTCCACTCATGTGCTCTAAATAAATAAATATATGAATTTTTAAGATCTTTAAAATCTTAAATTAAAAGAAAAAAAGGCAAAGAAAACGCAGAAGTGTCTTGTGTTCATTGCCTTACGCAGGTGAGCCGTGTTCCCAGGGCGGAGCAGAGGCGGGGCTGGTGCTGGCGCGACCCGGGACCCCCACCACGCACGGGGAAGACCAGGATTCCTGATAAAGAGCCACAGTTCTTCTCACTCAACTGTCGCAGTCATCGCTGTCCCTTGTCCTTTATCTCCCAGTTCCGTTCACCGTGTGTGAGCAGGGGATGCTCACCGACCTTGTTCTGGTGACGTGTGACGATGATAAATCCAAATAAACCCGCTGCCCCTGGCCGGTGGCCTAAGCTGTCAGGTCGGCTGACGGGGTCTTGCAGCGTCTGCCCCGAGGCCTGGGCCTGCGACGTCGCCTTCCACGTCCCCCGGCGATGGCTTTCCTGATGTCGATCGTGGGTGGGTTTTGCTCCTACTAAGATGCACGGGATCTGGTTCTTAGTCCCGGGAACCTGTAGGGCTTCTTGCCTCCTGCATGGAATATTCCCTTTTTATGTCTTCTTACCCGTGTCCGTGCTTGGTGACGACGCGTCCTGACCTAAGGGGCCAGCTCCTCTCTCACTACTGACGTTGCTCAGTATCTCCAAAGGGCCCCGTAGGAGTCTGCGGTCGAGGGGCCGACTCCGGCCGTGGGAAGCTGCCCGCGGCTCTGACCCAGGCCTCCCCCTGCGACACAGGCCTAGGCTGCCCGGCGCAAACCCACAGAATAGGCGAGGAGGAAATCCCGGTTTCTTCTAGGCTGCAAACCCACAGTGTGGAGGAGACTTTTGGTTCATCTTATTCCACGCAGCGTTGACTGAGCGCTCGTTTTCCCACCCCAATTTTGGGAAATCTGGCAATTTAACCTTTTTCACCACGTGCGGGAAATGTTCTCAGACACTGAGGTTCAAGAGCTCGGGCTTGAACCGAGTCCACGGACCGAGTCATTCCACTTACGTGACACTTAGTGATCTGAGGAGCTCCGTGACCACTACGATTGTGTTATTCCTCCTGTTCCGGGCCTGAGGGCTTAGTTGCACTGTGAGTCGTGACATCCAACGACCGCTACTGACAGTCGCCCCTTATGCGCCCACCGGGAGCCGGCGTACCTGTGTGGCTCTCATAATGGGGACAGGTCGTTCTCCCTCAATACTCTTCCATTATATTGAGGATAAAATCCGAATTCTTGTGTGCGGCGACGTAGGCCATGCACAGTTCGGGCCGTCCGCGGTTCTCCCATCCTTCCCTCCTGTCGTTTTCCCCAGGGTCATGGGGTCTTCCCTAACTCGGGGCCTTGTTATTTCTTCCCTCGACCTGCTCTCTCCGGTTTGCCTCTGTGCGCTGCTCTCGGGACTGCCAAGGGGAGACGCTGCCATTCTGGGGAAATTGCCTCATCTTCCCTTCTAATCGTTATCGTCTTCCAACGAACCTTCTTTTTACTTCCCCAAAGCTATGGGAACGTGTAAGTGGGCTCTGGACGTTTCCGTCTGCACTGCGGGTCGTCCCCAGCCCGGAGGCAGCTGTCCCTCTGCCGCAGGCACCCCAGCCCCGCCTCCTTCCAGCAGGCCGGCCTCTGCCCCTAGTGGGGTGAGCTCCCCGTGGGCAGATGCGTGAGCCCCGGTTCACAGATGAGGAGCCCAGGATGTAGGAAGCAGCAAATACTAGACGCCAGCGATCGGCCAACCTCCGTGCCAGCCCAGCTTCTCCGAGCGCAGGAGCTTCTATCCTTCAGGCCCAAGTGTGCTCGGACTGGGAAAGAAAGAAAACACACCCCCGTGGAGACAGATGGAAGCTCCAGCTCTAGGTGCCAGGGTCCCAGCGGTGGAGCATCCGCCTTCGACCCAGGGCGTGACCCCGGGGTCCCGGGATCCAGTCCCACATCAGGGAGCCTGCTTCTCCCTCTGCCTGGGTCTCCGCCTCTCTCTGTGTGTCTCATGAATAAATAGATAAAAATCTTTCAAGAATGGAAACCAGCAAGTCAAACTACAGAATTCAAACCCTAGATGACACAAAAGAAATACAAGTTATTTAGCAAACCTACTGATGTACTGGGCATGCATGAGGCTCTACTAGCAGTGTTCCCAACATTTTTTTTTTTTTTTTCATATCACTGGAGCAAAAGGAAAACTATTTTTAAGGCGGACGGTGATAAACAGATGAGGTTGCTCTTAGCCAGAGGCGATGCGCCCTGGGGCTCTGCCGTAAGTCCCTGAAGACTGAGTGAACCAATATCTTGGTGCATATCCACCTTCACTAGGATGCGCTGGACGCTGGTTGAAAACCCTATTAAAAAAATAAATAAATAAATAAATAAAAAAATAATGATAATAAAAAAAAGAAAACCCTATTAAGGAAGACACACCGTTGACGAGTTTTCTCGTGCCTCAGACTAAGGACTTCGTGTTTCTAAGACTGGCTGACAATGCCCCTTACTGCAAGCCCAGGGACAGCAAAGGCCAACTCGGTAGAAGCGGTTCCACCAGGGGCTGAAGGATTATGGCCCAGGTGCCTGGATGTGTGATTGCCTGGCCGGGTCCAGAGAGAAAATGTGCCGTATCTAGAGAAATGGATGGATTGCTTATCTTTCAAGGAAGTTAAATCCCCTCCACTTGATAAAGCCTTGAGTAATCAGGAAGTGAAGGGGACTAATGGATTCACCCTTGATGAAAATTGACACCCACATGCGAGTCTCAGAGAAAGTGAATTTCCCAGAAAAAAAAAAAAAAAAAAAACCTGCTTGGGTAATGTAAATCAGGCCTGGAAGGCGCCATTTGTATGCAAACAGACTTAAGTTAAGGATTTAGTGCGATTGCTTTCTGTCATCTGGATCACAAACAAGATGAACAGATTTAAAGTGAAAAGGCTTATCTATAAACCTGGTGGAAAATAGAGCTAGATCATTGCAAGAAGGACCAAAGGAACTTAAAGGGAAAAGCAAACGCTTATCCAGTAGCTGGGAAGGAGGAAGCTGAGGTAGGCTTGTCCACAGCCTCGGTGTTCTTTGCATCCTGGTATCATCCATATTTAACTTTGTTTCCGTAAAGGGCTAATTTTTTACAGTGTTCGCAGTTGTTTGCTCACTTATTTAATGCTCATTTATTTTTCACACATGACCCAGGGGAATAGGGGAGAGAGAACTCTACAAACATCTGCGCTCAAATGTTGGGACATTATGCGTTCTCTTTGTGCGGTTTAGCGATTTGTTAATGTAAGATCGGAAAAATCGGTCCGTCGGCTGGTTATATGCATTTTACGGCCAAAACTCCTCCGTCACGTGTTACCTGTCAGGTGTCCTAACTTGTATTATCCGACCTAGATTCAAGAGAATATGGGCGTGACTGGGTAATATCAGCGCAGACGTCTTACCATGGCGGAATCCGATATTAGCCTGAGGCCTAACTCGTCCTGCCCTGTGAGGCCAAGTCAGAAGAACCTGGTCCACACCGGGGAGCATCTTGGTGAGAAATCTTGGTGGCAGTTTCTGTGACCAGGAAAGAGGCAACGCAGAAAAGAATAAACAAGAGGGAATATATCTTCTATTCTGCGTGTGAAAACAGTAGGTGAAACTGGTTAGGGTTTGTTGTTGTTGCTTGCAAATGAGATAAAATCCTATTATTCAAACTGGTTTAAGTCACATGGAAATTTGTTGGCTAGAGTAAGGGACAAGAGTGGGACTCAGGACCTTGCATCCCCCTTGGAGGTCTGTATGGCAGTGCTCCCTCCGGGTTCCCGTTGTTAAAAGAGCCCCAGGGCTTACAATGCACATCAGGAGTCCTGGTCCATCGCGAGGATATGTGGGCCCAGCCGTCCTAGCCAGGTCTTTGTGTATAACAAATATCATTTTTATGATATTCCCAGACCCTCACCCTAAACCCACGTTCTCCTCAAATCCATAATTTAGAACTGGTTTGACAAGGTTGGTTTAAATGACCAGTGAAGCCACTAGAAGGATGAAACAGTATTTCAAAGCAGATTATAATGGGTCAGCCCAACGTGTTTTATATATGTGCAGCTAGAAAAAAATTATTCCTGCCCAATAACCTTCTCCTAATTCTTTACCGGGTGAATATCCTAAAGTTCATTTTTTCTGAGTTTGCTTAGTAGGAATATGAGATTAATCACTACTCTTTGGCAGTGAAGAGGAGATGGCAAGGGAGAGGAGATGGACGCCGGGGGGTACAGGCACACCTTGTTTTATTGCACTTTGCTTTATTGCAATTCACTGATACTATGTTTTTCTGTTTTGTTTTGTTTTTTGTTTTTGTTAGTTTTTTTTTTATTTTTTTATTTTTTTATTTTATTTTTTTTTATTTTTTTTACAGATTGAGGGTTTGTGGCAAACTGGTGTTGAGCAAATCGAATGTGCCATTCTTCCAACAGCATTTGCTCAGCTGGCGATTCCTGTAATGTTTCAAACTTTCTCATTATTATCATTCTGTTATGGTGGCCTGTGATCGGAGCTCTTCGATGTGACTCTTGTAATTGTTTGAGGGCACCAGGGCCTGTGCCCGTGTAAGATGGTGACTCGAATCAATAAATATGTGTGTGTTCTAACTCCTCCACCGACTGGCCATTCCCCTGTGGCCCCATCGGCTACCCTGTTCCCCGAGAAGCAATCGTGAAATTAGGCCGATTGACGACCTACGATGAATGGCCTCGAAATGTCCAAGTGGAAGGAGGAGTCGCACACCGCTCACTTGGAATCAGGAGCTAGGAATGCTTAAGCCCCGTGACGTAATGCCAGAGGCCCTGACAGGCTGAAATCTAGGCCTCTGGCGCCAAACAGCCAAAAGGAAGCATCACAGGAAGAGGTGAAAAGCGCCACCCCGTGAACACAGCGGCCAGCAGGCTAGGGCTGGTTGCTGATATGGGGAACGTTATTATGTCCCGGACAGAAGATCAAGCCGCCACAACATTCCCTTTGGCCAGAGCCTAATTCAGAGCAAAGTCCTAATTCTCTTCGATCCCAGCTGGGAGAGGTGAGGAAGCTGCCGAAGAGGAGTTTGCAGCTGGCGGAGGTTGGTTCATGAGGTTTAGGAAAGGAGCCGCCTGCGGCCCAGAAAACTGCGAGGCGAAGCGGCGAGCACTAGAGGGGAAGCTGCCGCACCCCCAAGGCGGGTCCTCCCCCAGCAGAGTGACACAACTCACTGCAAGCTCCGATGAGGACCAGCAATTTTTTTTTAATTTTTATTTTTTTAGAATAAAGTGTCCTTGAAAGTAAGGCATGCACATTTCCTAGACCCGCTATTGCACACCGGACAGGCCACAGTGTAGAGTCCACAACTTGCATAAGCCCTGGGAAACCTGAAAGTTCAGTTGACTCACTTTACTGTGATATTTGCTTTATTGTGACGGTCTGGACCTTAACCCACAGTAACTCTGAAGCGTGCCTGCGTTTACAATTCATGCTTGAATTAAACGTTCAGTAATATCACAAAAGAAAAATCTACCAATAAATCTCCGGCTCTTATAATGGAGATGAAATCTTCCATCATTATCCCTTTTTTTCTTTCATTGAAGGGGCATTCTCCACACACTTATTAAATTTTTATCTTAAAAAACATTTTTTTTTTTTTTTTTTACTTTTAATCTCTGGGACAAAAATGCTTCCTAGTTTCCCCTTAGCGATGTGTACTTGAGGTTATGAATTTATATAAATCTCCTCCATCTCTTAAAATTGGTTTTGTGAAATTAAATCACAGAAATACCCTCATATTCGGTTAAATTATAGAAAAGAGGGGCACCTGGCTGGCTCAGTGGTTGAGCGTCTGCCTTTGGCTCAGGTCGTGATCCTGGGGGCTTGGGATCGAGTCCTGCATCGGGCTCCCTGTGTGGAGTCTGCTTCTCCCTCTGCCTGTGTCTCTGCCTCTCTCTGTGTGTCTCTCATGAATAGATAAATAAGATCTTTAAAAAAATTATAGAAAAGAGATGATATCAGACCATATCATTTAAATGATTTAATGATTTACTGCTAAATTGATTTGGTCACGAAACAGTAACCTCATCTAAAAATGTATTTCCCTGGTTTCCCACATGTGCCCGTCTCCTTGAGATCCGTAATCTTGAGATACTAACACCACCGCCACCGGAATCAGCTCTCCCCTCGGGTTAGGCATCGCACCTCGAAGCCAGGAGTCGGGTTCGGTTCCTAATCCTGGTTTGCAGCCCCACAGGCCATCTTCCAGGCACATGCATCCATGCCGCTACCCAGGCAAGTCCAAAATAAAACTCAGAACACAGAGGACGCATCAGGCACTCTAGAAACTGTGTGTTCTGAGAACCTATTAAAGCTGACAGGGAAGGGAGCTTGCGATTGGTGAGCACCTGATTACACCTTGTACTTTATTCCCTGTTGACTTTGGATATGCCATACCTTTCCATTTCCTAGAGAAATAAATTAAAAGTCAGAAGTAATTTGCCTGACGGAGGGTGCAGGTGGAATTTTGCTCAGAAGAGCCTTTGCACACTGCGAAATCCAATTTAACCCCTTGATGCGGGATAGCTTATTTTCTTTTGTTGACAGCTTTGTGGCAGCTAAAATAGGGACCTGATTACATAGAGACGGTGAGAGATTGAGGTCTTGTTCTAACAGCAGGGGGATCAAGGCCTCTAATCTTATCTCCCAAAACACTGAGATGAACTGAGAATGGAGGCAGAGGGATGCGTACGACTATTTTGTGTAACGGGAGGGGAAAGAGCAAGAGGGGACGTGTACAAGGAGCTATGGACAACCATGGAAAAACTGCATCATCCGCAATTAGAAAGTCTAAGCCACACACTTAGAGAAAAAAGGAGCAAAAAAAAAAAAAAAAAATCCTAAATTAACAGTTTAAAAAAACCTCGCTTCTTATAATTTCGTCCTCTGATCATTATTTCTTAAGAATTGAATGATTTTCGTTGGTGAAATAAGGTAAATTTTAAATTTATTTAAGAGGGGACCCCTGGGTGGCTCCGTGGTTGAGCGCCTGCCTTCAGCTCAGGTCATGAGCCCGGGGTCCCGGGATCGAGTCCCACGTGGGGCTCCCTGTGTGGAGCCTGCTCCTCCCTCTGCCTGTGTCTCTGCCTCTCTCTGTGTGTCTCTCATAAATAAATAAATAAATAAATAAATAAATAAATAAATAAAATCTTTAAGAAATTATTTAAGATACTACAATTTTATTTTGTTCAGTTTGTGCGTTGCAAGTATCTGACAAACTTCCGCATGCATGTAGCACAATTAAGTGAAACCTGGACAAATACATATCTGCTTCATAAATTCACAGATATTGTGCTTTGGATTCACCAAGTCCTGTAGACAGTTTCCTTCAGGTATTGGTAATTTGTTATCGATTCATCTTGCCATTCTTATTCAGAACGGAGAACATACATTTAAGACTTGCTGATTGCTATGCATTTCGGTATTTCAGTAGGCCTCAGTCTAAGTAAGTGCTTTCATTGAGGGTTTAAGTCTGGAGTTGAAGAATCTAACAATTGTGTCTCTTTCAAGCAATACTGAAAATCACATTTCTGACTGGGAGCATATGATTGTTTCCTACGTGGCTTTAGCTGGACTGAAATTTTTGCCTCTGTGCATTTCCTACAATATTTCCTCTATAGAGCGCTTCCGTCGGCCCTGTCTAATTTTGCCTATTAGTCGATGGGGTGGGAGGTTGGGTGAGGTCAAAGTTGTTTCCTGGAGGTTCCTCACAATACCTGTAGATTGTGAATAAATATAGAATCAAATAGAGATAGAGAATCAAATACATCACAACACACACACACACACACACACACACACACACACACACCTGGTGCATAGACCTGAGTTAAGCTTTCTCAAGTTTACCGTCAGCTTTTCCATTTTAAAGGGTCTAAGGAGTCCCGGGGCATGTGAATGGCAGCTCATGAAGAGCAAGTAGGTTAAATAGCATTTCCTAAACTGATGTTGCAATGGGAACACCTCTCAGCTCCAGTATATTGGAGGCCATACTCCCCTAAACGCCCAAAGGCCCTTCTACTTCTAGTGCCGTTCAGGTCCTCGAATACCCCCTCCGGGGGCCTCTGTGTCCCCAGCCTACAGTCATCGAGCCACCACACCCAGGGACAGGCATGGAAATGTGACCCGGGTGAAGGACACTCCTGTTAGCTTTAAACAGAGCAAAGGGCACTTTTATTTAAGTAAAACATGAGCTTATTTGGAAATAGCGGAGGAATTGCAGTGACGGATGAGTAGGCCACGGGGAGCCATGGGCAAGTCCGAAGAGACAAAGGGAAGGTCCGCGGTCCTTAGATTTTAGGAGGAAATCGGGGAGCGATGCTTTGAACAACAGCTTCTTGGGGAAGAACAAAGGCTTCAGGCAGCGGCTGGTGCGCTGCTGGGCCAGGGAGGGAGCGTCCTTCCTTTTCTTAAGTCAGGAGACACATTTCAGGGGTGCTCTAGGGTCCCGCCGTCGGGGGAGCGCCCCTGCAGGCCCTGCGGACCCTGCTTCCAGTGAGGCCTCCTTGGTCTGGGGTCACTCTTCACCAGCTCTCGCCTCTGGTATCCTTTCTCCTTTCCAGATTTCTCTTCTCCCACGGGTTGTCATGTGTCTCCACGTTAGCTCGTATGTTCAGCTTTCCCTTTCAACCCTGAGTGTTTCCAGAATAAGCAAGATGATTTTATGGGAAAATGATCTTCCCGAAGGTTCTCTTCAGGGGGCATTCGGGAGCGTGCCTACATCTCTGCCTTCATTGGTTTGGCCAAAGGGCAGACGGTGTACCGCGTGCTGCTGGGCTACTGAGTAACTAGAGGGAAGTAAGAGTCAGGGGGCAAACTCGGGGCTTCCGCAGCCCCACAGAGCAGGTGGCTAAGGTCCCGGAGTATAAAGACGTCTGAGATGTCATAAAATGGAAAAAGTAGGGATTTTGACGTTGAACAGTGTTTTGAATGTTGAGAGGTCGTGACACTCGCCTGGGCTCAGCTTTCGGTTTTCTCGTGTCTCCAGTGGGGTCCGGCGCCACATCTCACAGGGATGTTAGGACTTCAGTGGGATCAGTGAGGCTCTTACTACCCATCCATTCGCTCTGTTTTTGCCATTGTATATGCCAATCTGCTTAAAGGCTGCTTCCTTTTCATACCAAAGGATTTCGATGATGAAAATATAACCTCCGAGTGCATTGAAAATTCCTGTGTCTTCTTTGTAGCCTCAATTACAGCAGAGGCCTCACCGCGTACTTAATCTCTTTCCCTACAGAAAGATGGTTACTGAACACCAGCTCCCTAAATTGTATCCCATCCCTCTTCAGGAACGCAGAGGAGGGGAGATTAAGAGCCGCATTTTTGAGCGTCCCCGGCAGATGGGGGGGTGTGTGCCTGTGTTTGGGCTCTGCCAACCAAACAAGCCGAAAGCAGCCACCCTAGCAGATGACTTCTAAGTTTGAAGCTTCCTGATTTTGTCGGGGGCAATAGCTCCTTTTGTGGCTCTTGATATGAAGCTCCCTAAGAAAATATGTCTGGTCATTGCTCGCATATATTCGATCCTCATGTCCGTGCGTGGTCCGTGGCCCGTAGCTCCCCGGCCCCCGGAAGATCCCAAGTGCTGAGAATGATAGATGTGTCTTCTGTTATGGCAATGAGTTGACCTGCAGACCACAAGGAGGCGGGCTGCGTCGGCGGAGTTGACTATGTGACTGGAGGGTTAGAACTGTCGCTGAGATGGTGGTACTTGTCCAAGTGCTCAGACAGGATAGAAGAGAAAGTTGTTTTCAGGGTAGAACCACAGCAAGTTCTGAGAGGATGGTCTCGTATGAAATGTGGGGCTGACTGCATTATTCTGGAGAACCTCAAGAGATTTACTTTGCCAATCATATTTTCATCAAGTGTCTATTGAGTAGTTAGTATGTGTCAGTCATAATGTCTTATTAAATTCCTAGTGGGGAAATTGTTCTTTAAAATTACTTCTGAAGTCACTTAGTTATTCTTAAAATAAACCAACAACAATACTGAGAAACTGTTGTAATGAGTAACTCTGCCTTTTATTTAAATGTGTTTAAAATAGTATGATTTGAGGGACACCTGGGTGGTTCAGTGGATGAGCACCTGCCTTCGGCTCAGGGCGTGACTCCGGGGTCCCAGGATCGAGTCCCAGGTCGGGCTCCCTGCATGGAGCCTGTTTCTCCCTCTGCCTGTGTCTCTGCCTCTGTGTATGTGTGTCCCTCGGAATAAATAAGTAAAATCTTAAAAAATTTTAAAAAATAGTATGATTTGAGTCTTTCTCTCTGGCAACATTCAGAAGTATATATAAATGAATCTAGTTAAACAAATAAGACACTCATTTATCTTAGAAATATAGATAATAAAAATCCTTAAAACCTGCATGTCACTGATGTTGAATTAAATATTAGAGTCTGATCTTAAGGAATAAATTATTTTTTTAATCTACAGGAAGTACTTCTCTTTGGCTCATTTCGTTTTCTAAAATTATATGACAAAAAATTCTGAAACTGAACAGAATTAGGCCAAATGTCACATATGCCCAATTCCACCCATGAATGTGTGTCAGGAGTTCTAGATTTTAAATACGATACAGCTCAGCTCTTGTTTTCTTGACTTTTGTGACTTAGCATCTTGAAACAAAATGGGGTAGGTATTCCAATCGAGATTATCTGAAAGATGAGCTGATGTCAGAAGCGATGCCTACTTCAGAATATTTAATCAGTCTTCTGACATGGTGATCTTCCAAAAATAGCATTAATTAATTAATGCATTAATTTCCAACAATTGGTACAGAAAAAGTTGGCAGTCTCGTAACTTCTATATTTCATCTAGACTAAGGATTCAAAAATGTATTTACCCAAATATTATAATTACTTAAATTTCTCATTTGTGGTAAAATTTATTAGAATGTAATTACCGAATAGCTTAATGCCTTTATTCATATGGTTTTCTTTTTGGACAGAAAATATATTGATTTCTCTGCTATGGAAACTTGCTCTTAATCAAATCTTGATTGCTTTTCTAAGTTCATCTCAGAAAAAAAATATGTGCAACCATTTGGTATAAAGAAAATACTGAATAGATAAAACCAGGTCGATGTATTTCAGGGGTTGCAAAATGAGGCACAGAGACTGACCTGCGGACGCGCCTGTTTCACCGGTGTCCCGGGCGGCGCCCGTTACTCTAACAAAGCAGCATAGACCTGCGGGCTTGTAAGCAACAGAGATGGTTCTTAAAGTCTGGGAGATTTGAAGCCCAAGATCAGGCCGCCACAGGGTCCGTTCCGGATGAGACCTATCTTCTGGGCTGTGGACTCCAACTTCTTTTTCTCTTTGTATCTCCGCATGTTGGAAAGGAAGCTAGGGACCTCTCCGAGCTTTCTTTGATAAGGACACTAGTGTCATTAATGAGGGCTTCATCTTCTGTACCTAATTACCTTCCAAACGCCTCGCTTCCTAACGTCATCACACTGGGATTTTAGATATCAATACGTAAGTAGTAGAGGGAACAAAAACAGCCCCTTACACCCAGCAAATGCCTTTGTTGATATTCAAAAATCTGGAGATTTTGCATACAATGCAGAGATTTCTTTTCTTTAGAAATCTTAGAACATCTGAAGAAATTAGGTTTGACCTGCATTTCTCCACTGTAATTGTATGTTGAGACAGAGTAGAAATATCCCTTTAGATAGATGATTCCTGGCTGTGCATTGGAGTTGGCTCTAGAGATCTGAGAAATACTAATCCCTAGTTCTCATCCCCAGAGACTCGATTTAATTAGTCTGGGGTCTGGCCCACTGAAAGACTCCCAGGTGATTTTAATAAGCACCCAAGGTTAAGAATTTACTGCTTTAGACAGAAAATGACTTCTCCAGTTCTTTATCTATTCACTTGCCTCATTTACATTATCTGCCAAGTTCCTCCAAGTATTTGAATTTTTCAGACATGGTCTTTTAGCAAATGAAAAGTGACATCTCATACTTAAAATGTTGAAAGGAGAATAGGTGGTTTTTAAGGAGGTAATGGGGAGTGGTCAATCTGAATGAAAACAGAAACTTTAGGGACAAGTTCCAGGGGAAAGTTATGGTAATCAGACTTAGGGTGATGGCAATAGAATAAAAAAGAAAGTATATCTCAGTGCAACCAAGTGGAAAGCACCCTGGACTTCGAATCCAGTCACAGATCCATTACTACTTAGCTAACTGACCTCAGGGATTTATTTCCATTCTTTCCAAAATGCAAAATAAAGATAAGTATTAGTTTCCTATGGCTGCTATAACAAATTACCACAGGCTTAGTGCTAAAAAACACATACATTTATTCCACGATGGGTTTTGTGGGTGGGAATCCAAAACCAGGATCACTGGGCCAGGACCAAGGTGCCATCAGAGCTGTACTTGCCCTGGAAGCTCTGCTCCGTCCCTTACCTCTTCCAACTAAATTGACTATGGGCACCTCATCTGAGTGTATGCCTCTGAGTTGACGCTGTCTTTCCTTTGTGTTTGTATTCTCTCCTCTTTTGTCAGTGTGATCTCCCTCTGCCTCTATCTTATAAGAATATGTTTGAGGCCTGTGTCATAATTTAGGTTGATTCCTCTCAGGATCCTTAACTTAATCACACCTGCAAATACTCCCCTTTTAAAATTAAGATAAAAATTACAGGTTCCAGGGATTAGGATATGAGTATTTTTGAGGACAGAATACTTCTCATCCTATCACAAAAAGGATTGAATTTAAGGGGATCAGAGCTTTTTAGACGGCTTTCCCCAGAGACCCTCCAAGGATTGCTTTAGAAATTACTAGAAACAAGTGGAGATTAGCCTTTAATTGCCACTGATTCAATATCTCATTTGTGATGGTTATTTTATATCAACTTGACTGGGCATGGGGTACCCAGATTAAACCTTATTTCTGGGTGTGTCTGCAAGGGTGTTTCTGAACAGCATTAGCATTTGAGTTGGTGGACTACTCAGTAGAGTAGAAGGATCTTCCGACGTCTACAGGCATCACCCTGTGTGTGTGTGTGTGTGTGTGTGTGTGTGGATAGACAGATGGTTGTAGTTGTATAGATAGATAGATATGATGGATTATCCTCCTCCCTCTTTAATTTAACTTAATTATCTGTTTAGTTTACCTGGGTATGAAAACCAGACTCAGAGTCCGCCTGGGTTGTTACAACCCATGATCATCAGTGTTAAGACTCAAACACAGTCTTCTGATTCCTAAACCTGCTTGTATTTTCTAGCAAAGCAAAGATTGACAGAGGATATCCTAAACCGAGCAGATTCAGAGTTACAGAAAACAAAGTCCCTCTCTGGGGAAGGAACTTGCTGATTTTAAGTGGTTATAAAACAAAGGACTGTTTGTGGTTATTAATCATAACAAGGCCACAAGAACAGAATTCAAAGTCCAATTCAAATTCCGTATTGCAAACTTTACTGTGGACAATAACTTCTGTCATCAGTAAATGTTTGATGTGGGGTTTTAGTCATGTTGCTTTTTTTTGTTGTTGTTCTACTCAAAGTAGTATTTTTTATATTTGTTCTTTTGGCCTTTTTAAAATTATCTGCTTCCGGGGCAAATTTACCCCAAGGCCAGCGATGAAAATAACTACTTTTGTGGTCATGATGTTTTAAAAACAGAGGACCATTTGCTTCGTGCTTTTGATGACCACATTTGCTCCCTGTGCCTGGGGTTATTCTGACTAGTAGAGAAAGGAAGTGGTTTTTAACCAGGGTGACTAAAGATGTCACTGTTTTACTACTCTTCCTTCCACATGTCACAATGGGAAGTGAGAGGAAAGGAGAAACAATCACAGAAGAGCAAGGAACACCATTCTGGAGAGGGAAAGTGCATGTTCCACGATGTTTCACGTTAACGTCCACTAGCAGACATGAGTGCTTTGCGCAGTTTCTGCCACATGATTTCTGGAAGGTTTTGACAGTACCAGTGGCCAAAGAAAAATTGCTTTCCTGCGGGAGCTCTTCTAAAAGGAGCTCTTTAAAATGAACCTGTTGACCAGTTTTCCACTAACTAGTCATTGAGTGCTAAATAGCTCTAAATGCTGATGGGACAGAAAATTCCAGTCTGCGAGAAAACCATCCCTCAGACTCCACAGAGGGGATGGGCAACAGATGTTCTTTAGGAACAGCTCTCCTTACAATTAAATTGCAGGGAAGCTCAGGACTTCCTGCACCGGGAAGCAAGGGAGACGATGCAGCTTGTATTCCTAGATGTAGCGTCAACTTATGACCTTGGCCCCTTGATTATAATGGGAGTTGTCAACAGTAAAGTACTGTCGATGTTCAACATTTTATAAGGATTTCTTCACTGACTCTTTAAAGGCATCTCAGGCTGTAGGTATGATTATCATCTTTACATCAAGAAACGGAGAAACAGAGAAGATATGTAATTTAGCCTGGTTGTAGCAAGTCAGAGTGAAGGCAAAACAAAACCTAATCCTGTCTGACACGTCTTCTGGAAGACAAAGATGATAAGAAAAGAGTCTCGTACATTTTGTATGGAATCACTAAATTTCCCCTCTGTTGTCTCTTTTTTGCTGCTATTATTTGATCTAGTTATGAATAGTTTTAAATTGATTTCTTCAAATTTTTTGACATAGTTTTTTTTTTCTTTTTCCTTTAGTCCTCCTCCCTCAAAGCACAACATTTGACAGATCCTTGTGGGTCCTTTCAGAAATATCCTAAGCTTGTACGTGCATATATGTCAGTAGCTTTTTGTACACAAATGGAAACGTGTTGTACACGTGTCTTAAGTGATTTCCCAAAGGTCACACAGCTAATAGGAGATGGAGTTGAGACTTGCAATCAGAAAACCCTAACACTCGAGACTGTGTTTTTAATTACTATGTGAGCCTATTATAAATAAAAGTAAAAGGAAGTAATACCTTGTATGTGATCCTTATAATAGTTGTGTCCAAGTAGCTTATGGTTGCCTCCCCCCTCCTGTGAGAGGAATTTGAGACTCATACTGGGGAAACAAACTCCTCAGGTCATACTGTCGGTATGTAGTGGACTTGGACTACAGGTACACTTCTATGTAGACCCAAATGCACCTGCCTTGTGTGGCATTCTGTTCCCGACTACACACACACACACACACAGAGAAAAAAAAAAGAAAGAAAAGAAAAGAGGTTCTTTCTTTTATGTCTGCCTTCCTCCATCAAACAAAAACAAAAAAGGAATACAAACCCTCTCTCATTCTTTACAAAGCCAACTGGCTTTGACTAAGGGTCTTAAAAATAGAAAACAAATTGATATTCCTAGTTTTTCTAGTAAATCTCAGTGTTTGTTGCTATAATATTTAGTAGCAGATTCTGTTCTTTTCTCCATCATATCCCTTATTGATGCTAAAGAGACAAGATGGGAATGACAAACCACCTCGAGTACCTCTCCAAGTAATATATATCTTGAAGATTATAGACTAAGCTATATACAAAATCAATCTATTTTTTTCAGCATTGCTCTGTGGATTTGTCTTTTCTTGTAGAGATATTAATTGGACCAAAGGGGCTCTGAGAAAGTGCTTTAGTGGGACTTAAAATCTATCAGCAAATATTTATTGAGCGCCTACTTTGTAACATATTGCCTTGCGAACATCTTGCAAAGTTCTTCCCGCGCTGATGCCTTATTCGTATGTGTTATAGAAAGGGGCGATGGGAAGAGATTAAAGTGAGCAATTTACCTCTTTATTCTGTTCACCGTGTTCTCCATAGAGCTCAGTATTAATGACTTCCAGAGTGTGACCTTGTGGCTCGGTAGAGGGAAGAAGAGAAGCAACCAACAGGGAAGGGACATGAGCAGGAAAGTAAAAAAGATGGGAGAGAAGAAAATAATCTCAAAATGAGAACGTAGAAGGCATTTGCTGTGCGCCTTCCACCATCTATTCCCTTCATATAGAGACCCCTATTCTCCTAGGCCCATCCCATGCTACCGGGGGGAGCTTCAGGCCTGAGCACGTGACCAGTCCAGGCATATCAGCCCACAGGTCGCTGACCGTGGGAAGTGACTCCGTGATTGGTAGACACATGATCCAAGCCAACAAAATTATAGTGAAACTTGTGGCTTTTGGAGGAACTAACAGAAAAAGAGGAAGAGAGGAGAGTGAACCAAGTATGGACATAGAGCAGTTCCTAATACTGAATCTAGCCCTAACCCTGAACTCTTTCACCCCGATGGTCAGTATTGTTTTGTTTTGTTTAATCTAGTTTAGGTTGATTCTCTGTCCATTGCAATTAACAGATAAGTAATCTATAGAGGGAGAATGCAAATCCAAGGAAAAGGTAACACACCCAGGTCAGTTCCAGGCAAGTTCCAAAAGATGATATGAAGCATAGTATCAGAATCCCATTGTAAAAGTAGGGTGAAGGTAGAAGTCGGGGGGGCAGGGGCCTCTGAGACACACCCTGCAAATAAAAGCCCCCTAAGCCACGAAACTCTCAGGAACGGGAAAGAAATAGACCATCAAGTACTGTGCTGGGATCTTAAGCAAGGGCTTAGGTGAGGCATGCAGGTAAACTGATTGCTGGGCGTAATAAGCTAAAGTGGCGAGGACTCACAAGTGATTGTCACAAATGTTTTCAATCCTGTTAATGCTGTGAAATACGATGATTCTGCAGAGGGATCATTGACTCTTAGAGGCAAGAAATACTGGATATTGCCTTTGGAAGAGAAGATAAGATGAGGTGGTTTCATGAATGCAGAGAATTGAAGGATGATAAAACTACGTGCATAAAAAAGCAGAGCGGGGTGGGTTTTTATGTCTATAGAGTTGAAGGGGGAAGTGAACGGAGAAGAATCCAAAGGAGATCCTTTGAGGTTGAGTCTATATGGGAAAACACCCAGTTTAAATCTGCTGGTGGACTAATTTATATCTTCAATGCTTGATGTTCAACTCCGTCTTCTTGGTTGTGATTTGCTAAAATTTCTCTCTCAATTTTACCCCAAATCATTACTCAGCCTGCTTTGCAGCAAATGCTTCCTAGACGTGTCATTCCTTTTTCCATTTGCCCAAAATGTATCCTTAGTTCCTTCCTCACATAGAAGAATTCCAGAACAGAGGCAGATGTCAGCATGGAGATTCTAGTGCACCACACGGAGTTTTGGAAATTCCTATAAAATGGGGATTGAAGCAAGGCTGATGTTATAATCCCAGCTTTTCTGGGACAATCCTGGTTTAATTCTGTAATCCTTCGCATGTGTTGCAGTTCATAAAATAAACAACTTGGATACCTAGATTTAAGTATATCTTCTTATATTTCAGGGGACTGAGAGGGGCCCCTTAACCATCTCACATACGAGGTATTTAGCAGAGTGTTTGGTGCAGAGCAATTTCTTGACAATAGTAATGGTGCGTAATATTTAATCACTCGAATTCCCCAAGGTTCCCGCTCTTCATTTGTTAGATGGGGATAATAATGCGACTGACCTTTCAGAATTAGGTACGTTCTCCAAGGACAGTTGCCCACTCGGTTACTTATTGACTGACATGTTCACTCAGTCACTCTCTCATTCTCTTTTCGCCAATTCAAACAATTAGCAAGAGGCTACTCCATGCTTGGGAGAAGGCTAGGGCCTAGGGATAAAAAGGTTAATCCAGAAGGGTTTTCGCTTTCAAGAAATTCATGCTGTAAAGGGAAGGGATATGAGGGAAGTAAATTGAAATGTGCAGTACACCAAATTTGCAGAACAGATGATGATAAAAGAAATAATAGCATTGATTCCAAGATAAATTAAATATGTTTGGACAAAAGTCAATATCAATATCAAAGACAAGAACACATATGTCACGGATAATTTATTTTTCTTTTATAGTTTAACCACAGCTTTCCATGAGTCTCTACTTTCCAGTAAAAGGACATAGTTGCGGGGCTCAATAATTCAATTCCAAAGAAGTAATAGGTGTAATTGTTTGTTTTCTGAACTCTCAAAAACAAATGTGACACGTTTATGTCAAAGACGGCATTTTTTTTTTTTTTCTGATTCGGATATGAGCCAATATTCTCTAGAGTTTATTTTATGCCATTACTAAAGACAGATGATAACAAAAATAGAAGACTCTCATTTCTCTGGATTGATCACTTACTTATATCACAGACACACACACAATTAACCAAGAGAATTTAAGGTTGAGATCATGGCATATCTGGCCTTAATCAATCACTGGCTCATGGAAATTCGGAAAATATAACCTCTATGAGGCTACATTTCTTAATCTTTTAAGTGAACATATGAATATATGGCTTAAAAGAAGCCTCTAATTATATGCGTGTTGTGCATCCATGCACCTGTCTGCGTGTGATTCCTGGGATATATACTCCATACCTGGAAGCTATTATGTAGGGTGAATATGTTGATTTCTTCTTTTTTTAACAGAGAAGGTAGAGATTGCAGAGATATTGTGGCACGGACACAGGCCAAATCTAGACCTTTTTGGTCCTGGTACTATATCACATTTGGTTTATCAAAGGTATCACTAAAGATTAATGACAGGGCCTAATGCATTTAACTTTCTGTTAAGAGGGCTAGATAAGGAAATGATTATTAATGTGATATCCAGAAACCCAGTATTTTAAAGGAATCTTGGCTTGGCTTCCGGCCTTGTCTCCTCCTCCACCTGCTTCTTCCTGCCTCCTTCCCTCTTCCACTCTCCTCACAAGTTGCTCCCATACCTTCTCCCCCTGACCCTTGTAATTCCTCCACCTGGAATGGCCTTCTTATCTAATTCTGTTGCAATAAACCCCAAACCCCTGTGTGTCCTGTTAAGAAGCTTCTGAAACGTTATTGCTTCTATGAAGCCTCCTATAAATCTCCAGGAAGGGGCGGTCACTGTTTTTTACCCAAATTGTCCCTCATAACCGCGTCTTTCAGTAGCTCGTAGTTTACAGGAATGCTGCTAGATTTTTGTGTCTCCTCCTTGACGGTGAACTTTTGAAAGTTAGTAAAAGTTAGTTTCTCAAAGTTGGCTCTGAATCCTTTAAAACCAAATGCCCTTCAAATTTGTCATATCAGAACTTTTAACTGTTTATATTCTGAAGTCAGCAAAGCATAGTCAGGAGTCTTGATTAATGAAAGTAAGTGAATGAACGGGTCATCACTGAACTTAAAGCATCTGTTGAAAATGTAGTGACGTCATCCTCGTAGCTACAGTTGCTTGCCTCATTCAAGATGCCATTGGTTATAGGACGCTCGATGATTTTATACACCAGTGTAAAGAAATCTACTGCCAAATATCCTCTAACACCACGCTTTCTTAACATTTAGAACAAATACGGTAACCATGGACTTGTTTTGTAGACTTTGGTGACTTTTTATCGTCCCTGTGTGTGTGTGTGATGAAATGCACTAGAATCAGAGTATTTATAAAGTACCCTAACCCTCAGGGACAGACCCCTTGCAGCTTTTGGAAAATTTAATAGAGTTGTTAATGTTCCCCTATTATCACTCAGCACCATCCTTCGTGCCATCCAAAGTGCTGACCATGTGGCATTTTCTAAAAGAGGGCTGGCTTCTCTAGGAACACTGGGATTTGCTTCCAAGCTGCTGATGTTAATTTTCCTTTTTTTTTTTTTTAATTGAGGTGAGATTCACACAAAATTAATCATTATAAAGAGTACACTTTTTCTCACTAATCTACTTTGTTTCTATGGATTTACCTATTCTGGATATTTCATATACATGAAACCATAACATGTAACTTATTGTGTCTGCCTTCTTTCACTTATAAAAATGTTTTCAGGGATCCCTGGGTGGCGCAGCGGTTGGCGCCTACCTTTGGCCCAGGGCGCGATCCTGGAGACCCAGGATCGAATCCCACGTCGGGCTCCCTGCATGGAGCCTGCTTCTCCCTCTGCCTGTGTCTCTGCCTCTCCCTCTCTCTCTCTCTCTCTCTCACTGTGTGTGTGACTATCATTAAAAAATAAAAATTAAAAAAATATAAATAAATAAATAAAAATGTTTTCAAAGCTTATCTATGCTGTGGTATATATTCATATTTTATTCCTTTCAATGCTGAATAATATTCCACCGATGCACATATCATAATTTGTCTATGGTTGATGGATATTTGATATGTTTTTACAACTATTATGAACAGCGTTGCTAAAAACCTGTGTACAAGCATTTGTCTGAGTGCTTGCCTTTAGTTCTTTGGGGATATAAAAGGCATTTCTGGGTCATATTGTAATTTTATGTTCAGTTTTTGAGGAACCATGAAATTATTTTTATCTATGGCTGCACCATTTTAGATTCCACCAGCAATGTACAAGGATTCAGATTTTTCCACATCCATGTCAGCACTTGTTATTTTCCTTCTTTTCTCTTTAATTATAGTTATTGTGAGTGGGAAGTGATATTTCATTGTGGCTTTGACTTGTGTTTCCCCAGTGACTAATGGCATTAAACATCATTTCATGTACTTGCTGACCATTATTATGTTTTCTTAGATCTACATTCAAATCTCATACCCACTTAAAAATTCTGTTGTGTTTTTGTTCTTATTGTTATTGAGCTATAAGTGTTCTTATTTTTTAGTGTTTACAAGATTTTACTTCTTTCTTCATGAGAGACAGAGAGAGAGGCAGAGACACAGGCAGAGGGAGAAGCAGGCTCCCTGCAGGGAGCCCGACGTAGGACCCAATACTGGGACCCGGGGTCACGCCCTGGGCCAAAGGCAGGCACCCAACAGCTGAACCACCCAGGTGTCCCTGAATGTTCTTAATATATTCTGGATTATGTACTCTTATCAGATATATGATTTGCCAGTATTTCTCCCATTCTACAGTTTATCTTTAATTTTTTGATAATGTTCCCTGAAGCACAAATGTTTTAAATTTAATGAAGTACTGTTTATTTTTTTCTTTTGTTGCTCATGTTTTTGCTGTCATACTAAGAATCCATTGCCAGAATCCAAGACGTACCAAAAGGTTTGCTTCTAAGAACTTTATGGTTTTATATTTATGTTTGTTGATTCGTCTTGAGTCAATATTTATATGTAATGGGAGGTGGATGGCCCAATTTTATTCTTTCGCCTGTGGGTATCCAGTTACTCCAGCACCATTTGTTAAAGATACTGTTCTTCCCCCAACTGAATGGTCTTGGCATCCTTGTTGAAATCAGTTTTCCATGAATATATTGGTTTATGGCCAGACTCTCAACTATTTTCCATTGATTTACATGTCTAGCCTTATGCCAGTACCACACTATTTTGATTACTACAGTTTTGTAGTAAGTTGTGAAATTGAGAAGAGTGAGTCTTCCATTCTTATCTCCTTTTCAACTTTAAGGACTCCCTCGTAATTCCACAGGAATGTGAGGATTATCTTTAATCCTCAAGGATTATCTTTAATCTAGTTCCAACAGCAAAGGTAGGGAGATGAGTGTTGGAATCATGATAGAGATTGTATTGAATCTTCGGATGACGTCAGATAGTACTGCCACCTTAACAATAGTAAGTCTTTTCAATTCATAAACACGGGATATCTTTTTATTTATTTAGGTCTTCTTTAATTTCTTTCAGCAATATTTTATAGGGTTCAAATTACAAGTCTTTCACCTCCTAGGTTAAATTTATTTCTCAGTATTTTATATCTTGGAGTGTTATTATAAACAGGGCTATTTTCTTAATTTCCTTTTCAGTAGAGAAGCACAACTCACTTTTTGTATGAGGAAATTTGTACTCTTGTGCTTGATTGAATTTATTATTAGGACTCAAAGCTTTTTTTGTGGATTATTTGGGTTTTTATATATGAGATCCTGTTGACTGCAAATAAACATAAGAGTTTTACCTACTCTTTCCCTATTTAAATGCCTTTTATTCTTTTTCTCATTTAATTGGCCTAGCTAGAGCTTCCAGTACAAGATTGAATGGCAAAAGCAAAAATGGCCTCTTGGTTTTGTTCGTAATGTAGGAAGAAAATTTTAGATTTCACCATCGAGTGTGATGTTGACCATGGATTTTTCATAAACGTTCTTTATCAAGTTGAGGAAATCTATTTCCTTTGCTAGTCTGTTGAACACTTTTATTGTGAAAGAGTGATGGATTTTGTCAAATACTTTTTCTGTCAATTGACATGATCACGTGTTGTTGTTGCTATTGATGTGTTTATCTAGTGTATTACCTTGATTTTTTTTTTTAATGTTGAAACACCTTTGCATTTTTTTTTAGGATAAAAAACACTTGGTCCAGAGGATATAATTTTAATCATACTGTTGGACTCAGTGCACTCCTATTTTTTGAGGACTTTTGCATCTATAGTTATAGGGGGTATTGGTCTGTTTGGAGTTTTTTTCCTGTTTGTTTTTTGGTGTCTATCTGGCTTTGATACCAGGTTAATGCTGGCCTCACAAGATGAAGAAAGAAGTGCTCTCTCTCTTTTATTTTTAGATGAATTTTAGGTAGAATGGTCTTTATTCTTCATTAAATATTTGGTGTTCATTTGGTGTCCATTCTTTAGTAATTATTTCATGGAGTTTTTCTATGAAGTCACCTGATTCTAGATTTGTCTTCAGGAGATTTTTGATTATTGATTCAATCTCTTTACTTGTTACAGATCCATTCAGATTCTCTATTTCCTCTTGACTTAGTTTTGGTAATTTGTGTGTTTCTAGGAATTTGTTCATTTTATCTAGTTGATCTAATTTCTTGTATAGAGTTATCCATGGGCTTATTTTATGATTCTTTTTATTTCTGAAAGATGAGTAGTAATTCAAATTTTAGGTATTTTATATTCATATTTTAGTTATTTTTAACTTCTTTCTTTCTTTCCTCAGTCATCTTGGTTAAAGATTGGTAATTGGTCTTTTTAACCAACTTTCAGTAAATTGGTCTTTTTAACCAACTTTCAGTAAATTGATTCTCAGTAATATTTTTCTATTCTTTATGTTTTCTGCTCTAGTCACTATTGTTTTCTTTCTTTTTCTAGCTTTAGCTTTAGTTTACTCTTCTTCTACTTCCTTAAAGTGTAAAGTTAGGTTTTTGATTTGAGATCTTTCTTCTTAGTATAAATATTTAGCTATAAATATCTATGTATGCACTGAGTTCATTCCTTTCATAAATTTTGGCATGTTGTATTTTTGTTTGCATTCACCTTCAAGAATTTTTTTTTTAATTTCTCTTTGATCTATTCTTTGACCTATTGCTTGCTTAAGGCTGTGTTGTTTAATTTGTACATATATGTGAATGGTCCAGTTTTCTTTCTGGATTTCTAGATTTCCTCCATTGCAATAAGAAGATACTTTTCATGATTTCAATTTTAAAGAGATCATTCAGGCTACTTCAGCAGCCTGGTATATGGTCTGTCCTAGTCATCACTATTCCACATGCACGTGACCACTTGAGAATAATGTGTTTTGTTTTGCAGTGGAATATTCTATACATGTTAGGCTTGGTTGGTTCATAGTGTTATTTAAGTCCTGTATCTAGTTACTGACCTTCTATCTAGATACTCTACTCAATCCTGAAAGTGGATTGTCGAAGTCTTCAACTCTTACTTAAAACTCTTTAATTCTGTCAGTGTTTTCTTTATATGTATCGGGGCTCTCTATTTGGTTCAAATATGTATTATTGTTTTGTCTTGAAGAATTGACCCTTTTATAATGACCTTTGTCTTTAACTATTTTTACTATAGTTCTGTTTTATTTACTAGTATAACTCTTCCAGTTTTCTTTTGAAGAAAACATATAGTTGTATCATGTTTTTTTTTTTTTAATCCATTCTGTGTTATGTAAGTGGTGAGTTAGTCCATTTATGTTTATACTGGCTTCTAATGAAGAATGAATTACTAATGCCATTTTGCTCTTTGTTTTCTACTTTTTAATGTTAGTTTGTGTTCCTTAATTCCTCCAATACTGCTTTCTTCTTTTCTTATTCTATTTTTTAAATAGTATGCCATTGTTTCCCTCCTCATATCTTTTCCTGCATATCTGTTAGTTATTTTCTTTGTGGTTACTATGGGATTAAAATTACATCCCAATTTTGCAGCAGTTTGAATTGATACCAACCTAGCTAAATAGTATACAAAATCTCTCCTGTACAGCTATTCCTCCACTTCATATTGTTATATTTTTATTCACTGTGTTTCCATTAATATATATTTATAGTTACTTTTTATGTGTGTGAATTTATTTTTAAAATCACATGGTAAACAAAAAGAGGAGTTACAAACCCCAAACACAGAAATAATGACCTTTATATTTTCCTATATAGATAACTTCCCTGAAGTTCTTTATTTCCTCATGTGGCATCTAGTTATGGTCAAATGCCTTCTCATTTCAGGATCCCTTTTAACATTTCGTATAGGGAGTTGCTACCAGTAAAGGGTTACCTTAGGTTTTGTTTATCTGAAAATGCCTTGTTTCACCACCATTTCTGAAGGTTAGTTATTTTTGTCAGTTAAAGAATTCTTGCTCAACTTTTTTTTTTTTTCAGTACTTTAATCTGTCTCTGACTATCTTCTGGCTCCCAAGATTTCTGATGAGAAATTACCTATTAATCTTTTTTAAAAATATATTTATTCATTTATTTTAAAGAGAGTAGGGGGAGGGGCAGAGGAAGAGGAAGAGAAAGAGAGAGGAAGAGAGAGTCCCAAGCAGACTCCACATTAAACATGGAGCCTAACATGGGGCTTGATCTCAATACCCTGAGATCACACTTGAGCTGAAACCAAGAGTTTGTCACTTAACAGACTAAACCACCCGGGTGCCCCAAATTAGCTGTTAATCTGAATAGTATCCATTTTATGTGAAGAGTGGGTTCTTTCATTGCTTTCAAGATCATCTTTTCTTTGGTTCTTAGTAGTTTGATTATAATGTGTCTTGGTATATATCCTTTGAGTTTATCCTACTTGCTGTCCATGGAACTTCTTAAATGCGTAGATTTTTATCTATTATTTCTTTAAATATTCCTTCTGCCCTCTGTTCTCTCTCTTCTCTTTCTGAGACTCCCATAATATATACATTGTTACAGTTGATGGCATCTGATGGGTCAGCTAGGCTTTGTTCATCTTTTTTCATAATTTTTCTGTTTGGTCCTCAGAATGAGTGATTTTAATTGTATGGTCTTCAAATTTGCTGACTATTTGCCTGCTCAAATCTGTTGTCGAACCCCTCTAGTGAAATTTTTGTTTTAGCTATTGAGTTTTTTTCACCTATTTACATCTCCAGGATTTTTAATTTTTGGTAATTTTTATGCTCTTCTCTATTTATTTGTACATCATTCTCCTGGTTTCCTTTAGTTTGTTTTTCATGGTTTCCATTAGTTCTTTGAGCATATTTAAGACATTTGATTTAGTCTTTGTTTAGTAAGTCCAATGTCTGGACTTCCTCAGAAAGTCCATTCTTATTTCTTATTTTTCTTTTTATGTGCCTGGGCCACCTTTTCTTTTCTTTTCTTTTCTTTTCTTTTCTTTTCTTTTCTTTTCTTTCTTTTTCTTTCTTTCTTTCTTTCTTTCTTTCTTTCTTTCTTTCTTTCTTTCTGTATGCCTCTGCTTTTTGGTTGAAAGCTAGAAATTTAAAATATTATATGGTAAATCTGGAGACCTATGTAGTAAATCTGGATATTGTCTCCCCAGAATATTCTGTTGTTGCTTGTTAAGTGTTACAGTTATCAGTTTAATGCCTTTTCATACAAACATATACATATAAAGACTGCATTTTTGTTATGTGTGGTCACCAAAGTCTCTGTTGTTTTATCTTAGTGGTAAGCCAGTGACCTGACAGAAATTTCCTTAAACACTTGAAGCAAAAAAGGAAAAGACAAAAAACCAAAAAACCCTCCTGGTATTTGCAGAATAGCTCTGAGCTGGGGCATTTGTGAAATGTTTAGCCAGGACACCTGTGACTCTGACCTGCTTGCACAGAGCTAAAAATTCAACCAGAAGTCAAGCCTAGAGTTCTCTTAGATGTCTTTTCTGAGAACACACATGACTGAGCACCACGGCATACTCAATAGCCCTTAAAAGGGCTTACTCCCTAGGTGCTTGCCTTCTCAGCCTTCTTCTTTCCAGGATTTTTAGTCTATCTGCCCCTTGTTAACCTTGCCACACCCCCACCCTTGTACCAGTCAGCTACAGATAGCATGTGTCTTTAAATAGTTCCATAGACATCAACTTGGGAAACTGCTGCCATCTGAGGAGAGCAAAGCAAAGGCAAACTTCTGTGCTCATCCCTCAGGTAATCACCAGACACATCAAAATGCATAGCCACAATATTTTGGTAACAAGGTCTACACTGCATCTTCTGGCACCAGTGAACGGCATCAGGAATGTGGTCCATCATTCCTATGGTTATTGTTGAGTTGGGGAAAAGCGGTTAATAGGTGAATAAGCAAAATTACCACATCATTTTTAAACCAAAATTTAGCAGCTTCTTTCATCATTAAGAAACCCTGGTTTCTATTAAAAAAAAAAAAAAGAAAGAAAGAAAAAAAAGAAACCCTGGTTTCTGTAAATTTTTGTTTAGATTCCAGAATTTTCAAAAAAGCTGATTCTATCAGTGTTTGTCAGTGTAATAGTTGCTTCAGTGGAAGGAGCAATTCTTAAAGCTTTCTACTCCATTTTGTATTACATTAATTTCAGGGTTTTTTTGTTTGTTTGTTTGTTTGTTTTTGTTTTATTTTGTTTGATTGCTTGCTAGCACTTCCTTAATCTTACCAGAAAATGTAAATGGAATATTTTCAGATGACTAGATTTATATTTGTTTCTCAAATGATTTGTTATTTTAGGTTTGTTGACTGAAGTATGTAGGGGTTGCTATTATGCAGTTATGCCCCCAGAAACTACAATAAAGCCTATGTATAGGCAACAGTAGGTACATTGGGAAAAAACAATCTTAACTTTGGCATCAGACAGTTTCCATCGTGTTGAGAGTGACTGTATAAAGCCATCTATTATATGACTCATCTTGATTTCAGAGATTGAATGTGAAACAAATATGCAGTTTGAATAAATGAACTATAGAGGATACTGTATCTGCAAGTTAAGACTCTATTAGTGTTTTCATTCGTATTTATCCAACTTGTAACATTCATTATTTCAAAGTTATAAATTTCAGTGAAGGTATTTTGTTTTGTTTTCCTTAAAGCAGTGGTGATCTTTAAGAAACTCTACTTTTCTCAGCTATTGTTACTGTACAGCGATCTGAACGGAGCCTTTAAATTCTATGTATAGCCAGACATTTTTTCCACTGGAGTGAATCTATGGAGTCACTCTTAGCTGTTGAATCTGAAAAATTTGTACTTTGCTCAATATTGTGTTTGGTTTTATAAGCATGTTTACTTTATTCTTTGAAGAGATACTATTTTCTCTCTACTTCTGGTAAGGTTGAGATGGGCTATGGCTGACTACACAAAGGTGGGCTTACTCTGGAAGTGAACACAAAACAAAGAGCAGATTTAATCATCGCACTCCTCCTTCGCCTAGCTAATGCATCACATAGCTTAAGACCCAGGTTCCTCTCCTACAAAAAGGAATTGCTAATAGTACCTCTCCTCTTGGCTTGAGGCTCTGTAATTAAGGTGCTAAAAAATTAGTAAATGATTCTGCTTCTCTTTCTCCCATCCCCTTGTCTCCCAGCTTTGACCTGCATGGCCTAGCTCTTGCTTTAATCGCTACTGCAGTTTTCCAGTGGCTGTAAATCTATCGGTTACCAACACAGTGCTTGTCAACTAATCCTCTGTGTGTGTGTGTGTGTGTGTGTACATGTGTGTGTATATTCTGGATTTGGCCTGATGCTGGGGTAGTGATCTTTCCCAGTTGCAAGCCACTGAGCATTCAGGAAAGCAAAACTATATTCTTTATCCTTTCTGCAACTATGTGAATGTTAGATTGAATATATGTAATTGTTAGTCGACATTAAATTCTCCAAACTGCAACCTGATTTAAAAATAATAATCGTATTAAACATTGCAAAGAGGCATCATATCATGAGCTAATGGTTTGCTGCAAAGCCAGAGGGATTTACTGCTTCTTAGAAAAATGTCAGAAATGGGTATTTCTACATGCATATAAAGCAATGGCAAGTGCATATTAAGGATGCCACCATCGAAACCAAAAATGAGCTATCGCTTCACACCCACTAGAATAGCAAAGAGGAGAAAGTGATCAATAATAAGTGTTGGTGAATATGTGGAGAGCACGGAACTCTCATCATTTGCTGGTGGGAATATAAATTGATGAAGGCACTTTGAAAAGCAGCTTCAAAATGTTAAACAGAGAGTTATCATAGAACTCAGCTCTTCTCCTCCCACTCCCGGGTGTATACCTAACAGAACTGGAAACATATTCCTTATGGGGTGATGATCTTCTGGAATTAGGAAATGCTGGTAATGACACAGCTGTATGAGTACAATAAAAACCATTGAATTGTTACTTAAAAAAAAGAATACCACTATTAAGATGTCTCAAGTCGCATGAAAACTTGTTGTTAATGTTATGTTTAGTGTGTGCATGTGAAACCATTTTATGTTCATATCAAATATCTGTAAAGACTTTGGGGAGGAACATTATTTATAGCATATGTTTTCCCAAACTAGTTTTTTAAATCTATAAGATCCTAAAGTCTGTTGATCATAAAAATACTCTACATAAGGTTTTGAGGTAGATAACTACCAGCGTAAGAAAGAAATACCCAGCATAACGGGCACTGAGGTGGACACTTGACGGGATGAGCACTGGGTGTTTTTCTGTATGTTGGTCAATTGAACACCAATAAAAATTAATTAAAAAAAAAATACCTTTTGCCTGTGATCAAGTCAGTGCAATCTGGATTTTGATTTAATCGAATTGTTTAGAACAATCTTCAGTATGCAGTGGGAGCACCCGGGCAGTGAGTGATTCCAGTGCAGATGCTCTCTAGCTGGTTCAGGCTGGGTGTACAACAGGAGCAAGCCTGGCGTGGAACGATGAGAGAGGTGAAGGGGAAAGAGGAATCTAGGAATCTTCATAGCGGCCTATGATGTTGTCTACTTATTGCCATTTTTTAAGCAAGGAAATTGCCTCTGAGATGTGAGACATTAGAGAATCTTAAGTAACAGTGTCAATAAATGGAGAAGCCTTGATTCAAAGCTAAGTCTTCGTATCTCAAAGATTCTGTGCTTCCTGCTGGGTGTCTATGATAGGGGCTTTAATTAAGAATTTGAGATTAAGACTCAGGCTGTCCTTCTAGCTATTTTTTTTTTTTTTTTTGATTTCAGATGTGGAAATAAAGGCACATTGCTGGTCCAACCACAGCTTGCCTTGGGTACTTGGCCCCGGGGTGTGCACACTACTGGGTTCTAAATAATCAACTGTCTGCCAGCTCCCGTGACATCCCTCTGAATTGGCAGGAAGTGCCTCCCTGCACCTACTGGAGCTGGAGCCTTTGGTGCTGCCCTCTCAGCTGGGGAGGGATCGCCCTGGTGAGGAGCCGGAGAAGCTAGTGTTCTTGGTGCAGGACCGAGAAAGGCACCTCTAGAGTGGGGCAGAGCGACACCGTCTGCCCTTCCTTCTGCAAGTCCCCAGCTTAGCTGCTCCTGAGGAGGGAGGAAAAGCAATTTAAAATGTTTGTGTGGCCCATCCCACCTAGGTGGTCGCAGTGTTTCTCATTAGCTGAGACCCACCGGGCTCATTTCATTAGTCAGGTGCCTAGAAACACAACTGCATGAGGTGAAGCCATTCAGGAACGAATTTAGAGACTTGCCTGTCTAGCGTCATTAGAGACTTCCCCAAATCCTGGATTTAGGGGAAGAGCTACCGCATTTCAGTCATTCAACAAAAGAGTACACCTACTCTGTGTTAGGAGCTGCCGCGGCATGGGGAACATAGTAGGGGAAAGGGAGGTGAGAGGAGTCACCGCCTTCTTAGAGAATAACAGTCTATCGGGAGGAGGAACAGTAAGCCACACAATTCGAGAACAATGATTACTATCAAGGGATGTGCAATGCTCCATCACAACCTGGTTATAGCAATCCTACTTTGACCCCTCATCTTATTCTTATTCCCACACAAATCAGGGTACAGTGGGTTTGTTTATTTATTTTGTTTTGTTTTGGGGGAGAAGTTGGTCACTGGCCGGAGATTGTGCTCATTGAGATGATGGGATTTATGAAGACAAAGAGGGAAAAGAATTTCCGACAGAGGAGATTTCTCAGTAGGCACAAGGAGGGCCGAGCACTTTGCGGTAACTCCAGCTTCTTATACCTGGAGGGTAGGTGAGCTCCCCGGGAATAAGCTCAGGAGGCTATTTTATGTCACCTTTACCATAGGGTTCTGTAAGATTTTGGAATAAAAGTAAATGTCACTTATAGATAATGCCTTACATACTAATTTATGACGGTATTAGCTTTCTCGATCTTTCTGTGTCTGTCTTAATCTCTCAGTCTCAGTGTTTCTACCAGTCTTTTTCATACACATACTCCATTTGCACAATTGTACAAATAGTAGATATTTTAGGAGCAAAGGCTGGCGTATTTTCCAAAATGTAATGTTTGAAGAGTGGTTTTAAGTTAGTTGTGAGAAACTAGGTGATGTTTCACTACAGCATAGAGACTGAGGAGGAAACACAAAGGAGTCAAAAGACATCAACCATGGAGTGACATTGTCTTGAATTTAAATCCTGATTCTTCCATCTACCACATGTCTGAGCTTCGGCAAGTCACTCACCACTTGCGTCTTATGTTTTGTCATGTGTAAAATGAGGATGATAAAGCTGCTATCAGGCAAAACTTCCACGTGAATTATTTGAAATCACTTGTGTCAGGGGTCCTAAATCCATTTATAATTTATATGCACCCCAGGATTTTATGCAAAGTATTATGTTCATATGCATTTGGGGGACCTGAGTAGGTATAAACCTTACCAGATTTATCAGATTGCCTGAGTCATTCATCTCAGAGCATCCAAGGCTGAAAACAAGGGTTCCAAAAAAGATGATTTCCCTACTCCTTTGTCTTGAAAATATTATGTTTATAATTTTTCAAATAGTGGATATATATCTGTATTTTTATTGGAGGCATAGTCAAAGTACGTGACTGATTTCCTCAATCAACACAATAACAAGGCAGTTGTCAAGGTGGAATGTTGCAAGTGCTCAGAGTTCTAATGAGGGGGATTTATTCATCAGGCTTAGAAGTGGTTATAGTTCAGGGTTAATACCTTGTTCTTCAGAATCACACAATATGAATTAAATACCCCATTATGCCCCTGATGGCAGCTAGCGTCTACATAAATATTATAGCGAGTATCCAATATATCTTATTATATTAAGCCTCTGACATGATTTGCTAATGTCTAGTGGGTGCCTAAGTGAATTTGTGGGATATGCTTTCTTTTATCAGTCCAAGCCCAGGCTTTGATTACTCTTTGGTGGACGTACCACTTTCAAATGGCCTTAGTGTGTTCTCCAGTCAGACACAAGTAAGGAAAGGAAAGGGCCCGTATGGAAGACCACCTGCTCTTAAACATGTTGCCCAGAAGTTAATTGCGTTGCCACATCTAAGTTCAGGGAAAGATGGAAAAGGTAGGCTAGCACCCCATAAATGAAGAAAATGGGTTTTGATGAACTCACAATGCACCCAGTCACACCACCTTGGTTGAATTGAGCAAGATATTTCTTCTCTCAAGATCTCACTTTTCCTACCTGTATGATAAAGAGCTTAATAGAGCTTTCCTCAGGTCTTATGAGCAATGGATGTACTCATCATCGTAAAGCTTTCACCTGGCTTCCAGTCTACTATAAGTGTCCAATAAATGTCCTCTATCACTATGTTACCATTTCTTTTTTTTTAAGATTTTATTTATTTATTCATGAGAGATACACAGAGAGGCAGAGACACAGGCAGAGGGAGAAGCAGGCTCTCTGCAGGGAGCCTAATGTGGGACTGGATCCGGGGCTCCAGGTTCAGACCCAGAGCTGAAGGCAGGTGCTAAGCCGCTGAGCCCCCCAGGGATCCCCTATTACCATTTCTATAAGCGATCAGAAGCACCTCAACTGAGCAAAGTTAATGCTGCCTGGGTGAATACAGGGGTCTCAGCAGCAAAGATTCAAAGGAATTCAGTGCCTCAAAAGGCTTCCATGAAGGAAACAAACAAGCGAAACGTCTGGACATCCAGGGCTTACAGGAAGCTTTGTGATCTCTTCTCACGTTCAGATATGAGCTTGCTCCAGCTCCTGGGATGAGAAAGAATGGATTCAAATTTTACTCTTTGATGAAGTGGTTGTCACCCGGCCTAATTGCTCCAGGCACCATTAAATGGGGACTGAATTAGAGCCCCACTGCCTTCTCTTTCAGCTTTGTGGTTTATGACTTTGCCACCAGCTTCAGGTGTCTGGCTGCTGGATGAAGGGGAAAAAAAGACACAGCACCCACCAGAAACCGAAGGGCTGTAACCACAGATCATCCCGAGTTTTCAAAATGTAATCTTGGTACAGTTGTATGATATAGGATGCAGGCACATTTCCCCTGGCAATTTCAAGTAGAAGGGAATGCTTGCAAGGCATATTTTGGTCTGGCACAGCCGAGCAGTCTTTGCTCTTGGAATGTTTTTGTTTGTGTAATTCAGCTTCTCTTCCTCTTCTCTTTGATACCCTTCCTTCCCACGCAATCAATTATTAGGTTTCCTAATCATACACAGAACATCTCAGCCATCCTAAAATAGGCATGCACAATCGAAGGCCATTTAGCGAATGTTAGACAGAAAAAACAAGGCCGAGAAAAGCTTTTAAATTGACTGTAAGACATGAACGCTTAGAATTAGAATCAATTATAAAGCCAGAACCCTGTAAGGGGAGTTCCTTGGCTGTTTATTTTCCTTCTGGGAAACAGAAGCTTGACTCCCATAGTCAGGCAGGGCCCATGCAGACTGGTGTATCATCATCTATCTATCATCTATCTATCACCTATCTATCATCTATCTATCTATCTATCTATCTATCTATCTATCTATCATCTATCTATCTATCTATCATCTATCTATCTATCTATCTATCTATCTATCTATCTATCTGATAAAATACGTAGCATACCTATGAACCGTATATTATCTAGGCAGACGTACATACCTCTGTAGATTCTGTATGGACGTATCTCTATCGATCAACTGACAGATGTAGATGGAGAACTGGGGAGCTTATTTAATTAACAAAGTAGTAAAGGACAGGAAGACTGTTCGCTAAGCATAGGTGAGCCACCGACATGGGAGGACAACTCCACGTATCTTACTCTGATGATAGCAACTGATGTTGATTTAGTTCCTACTTGGAACCAAGCACTTTGCCATCAGCTCTGGGTGCACATCATCCCGCACACTCACAGTCATCCTATGGAATGCGCTTTCTCATTCCTTTTCATGGGTGAAGTAGGTAAGGCTTGGTGACATTGGTTTGTCCAACTTCTCTCAGATGTCAGGCTCTGACTCCAGATCTTTCTAACCTCAAAGTCTTCACTACTCTCACCCTATAACATAAAGAAAAATGCGTTGTAGCACACTCTTCACGGCTTCTGCTCTCACTTACTTTGGATTTTGTCCGCACTTACAGACGCTAGTGAATTGTGTGTGTCTGTGTGTGGATGCGGGTGTTGCTTCAGAAACTGAACGTTGTCCCTTGAATACCCTCTAGTTGCCTCTCTCTCCACTACAGAGGAAACCGCAGTCCTGCGTGTCTGTAATCTCTTCCTCTCCCTCTCTCTCTCTCTCTCTCCCTAAAGACGTTCACAATTGTTGTTTTTCAAGTTTTCTTCCCTTTCTAGAGCTTGTTTCCTCTAAGTTTGGTCTGTTTGTCTGTTATCCTACCTTTATCTACTTTATTCATTTTGGCCTCTGTTACTCTTGTTAGATAATTTTCACAAGTCTGGTGTTTGTTGACTTTTTTTTTTTTTTTTTTTTTTACATCTTAGGAGTAGGGCAAGCTGAGGGGAAGCTCTGGAAGGGACTTCTTTAACGTGGACCATACCGTGGAGGGATCTGGCTGGTCCATTTCCCTGGGTGATGTTGGGCACTAGTGGTTTAGTTTTAGATTTTTCACTTGAGCTAGCCAGATTTCCCAGAGAAGACGTTTCTATTTTCCAAGTTGGCACATGAAGCCTTTTTGCTGGTATCCTGAGAGCAATTAAGGAAAAGCTTGGGATAAGTTCTTAGAATTCAACATGCAATCTTTTACTCCACTCCTCCCTCCGTTAGTAGTAATTTAGTTGCTCTTTTTATCTGTTCTCTTTGTCTTTATGAGTATATGTCTTTTGTGGCTATTATCCTTTGAATTTTATTATGCAAGTCTGTTTTTTTTTTAAAGATTTTATTCATTTATTCACAAAAGACATAGGCAGAGGGAGAAGCAGGCTCCCTGCAGGGATCCTGATGCAAGACTCTATCCCAGGACCCCGGGGCCACAATCTGGGCCAAAAACAGTGGCCCAGCTACTGAGCCACCCAAGTGCATGATTATTATACAAGTTTTTGAGGAAGAAAAATTGCATGCATGTGTTAAGTTGACCAACTCTAACAAAAATACCCTCATCATGATTTTAATTTGCATTTCCTTGATTACTAGTGAGGGAATATATGTATCTACATCTTTTCTGTCAAATGCTTACTCAATTTTCACATTTTAAAAATCAGTTGTCTTTTTATGCTTCTGTAGGAATTCTTTATATTCTAGTACAGATCCTTTGTTATATGTGATAATTCTGTAACCATCACACATAATGAGAGAATGTACAGAATAAATATAAAGACAGTAATAAAAAACAGAATGTATCATTTATTACATCGAATCTCACAATAATGGTACAAAGGAGGTAAGATTTTCTTTTCCTGTAGATAAGCAAGTGATGGTCTAGAACATTAATGACTTTATGCAAGTGCCCCCAATACTTAAGATAGACCAAAGTGTAAAACTCAAATCTAAAACCACTCTATTTCATTTACGATTTTGACATTGACTATTCACAAGAGGGTAAGGTACTAGGCCATATCTTTTTGTGAATGGTCTTTGATAGACAAATTGGAATAAAGCATTTTCCTTCTACATAGAATTAAATAAAATTCTTAGATAACAAACTATAGTTTTTCCTTCTTCTTTCTCTTTTTTTCAAGAAACAAGGTCAATCAATCATATTTTGCTCAACTAGGACTTACCTGCTACTGAAATTCAAATCCACCACCCAGAAATTTTGTTTGGACAGGAAAAGAAGATAGGGAAGTAGATATCAAATTTTCTTTATTATTTGATTAATTCTGTGATAGTCTCCTAGTATTTTCTATTACTCTAATATTGCATCAATTATTTGAAACCAGTCTTAGAAAGCAAACTGGGAGATAAAATGCTGAGTTCTATGTGAGTTGTTTTATTGAGCAGTAGAAGCCTACTATAAAGTATGGAAAATATATAAAATATGGGAAATTGTTCAATAAGCTAAAATGCACAGCTTTTGTAGTGAAACAAAAAAGAAAAGTTCCTTTTATGGCATGTTATAGAAACTATGGCTGCGAGATGATAGCAGAAAATGCTTTCAGTGTTTTCTTTAAGATCACAAAAGTGTTCTCAGGTTGTACAGAGCATGAAAGAAGTCAGATCCAAATCTATATTCACAGGGCAATGCAGTGGTCTTTCAAGGATGTTTTCCATGGAGAAGAGACCAGAATCATAACTAGGATCTAAGATTGCAGGTGGAAGGGTAATTACCCACTAAAAGAATGTACCACGTGTCATTTCTGAACATGGGAAGGACTCCTAAGAACCCTGCTCTTGATCATCTCATCATGTGGGATAGTCGCATATGCCATGTTTGAAAAACGTAAGATAATGAGCTGGAATTCATTCATTCCCCAACTTTACTTCTTTAGAAGTTTAATGGTTTGGGGGAAAGTCAATAAATGTCTTCAAGCTTTAATTTCTTCACCTGTAAAGTTAGGAGGGAAATCTCTGCCACGCATCATCATTATAAGAATCAAATTATATAATTACCTGAAAGTGCTTTGTAAGCAGTCAAACACTGCACCAATTAGATTATCATTAGTACTTTGATTAGCTAATCTTTGTTGCTAATTATGATGCATCAAGTGAACTTTGCCATAAAGGCTTAAATACTTAACCACCTACATGACTCAATAATTGTGTGTAATGGATCAGGATCATGGCATCTCTGATGAGTAAGGAGACAATGGTGTTAAAGTGGAGACCTGACTATGAATTACACAGACCGGCGTTCCCCTTCCATCCCTTTGCCTATTAGCTGTGTGTCCTCGGGCAAGGTTCTGAGCCGCTCTGATTTCTGATTTCCAATCTGTAAAACAAGGATACTCATTTCTACCTCTGATTCTTGTGATGATTAAATAGGTTAACAAACAGTACCTATATCCAAAGTTTCTGAAACTTACTGGAATTGAAGTACAGTTGACCCTTAAAACATGGAATTGAACTTCATGGGTCCACTTATACACAGATTTCTTTTCTTTTCTTTTTTTCTTTTCTTTTCTTTTCTTTTCTTTTCTTTTCTTTTCTTTTCTTTTCTTTTCTTTTCTTTTTTTTCTTTTCTTTTCTTTCCTTTTTTTTGGGGGGGGGTAAGTACAATACAGTACGGTAAATGTATTTCTCTTCCTCATGATTTTCTGTACACTTTCTTTCCTCTAGCTTCCTTTTAGAACACAGTGCATAATACATAGAGCATACAAAATACGTGTTAATCGGCTGTGAACATTATCTGTATGGCTTCCAGTCAACACTACGCTATTAGGGGGAGTCAGTACTTAGGCACATATTTTCCACTGTATTGGGGTCAGTGCCCCTAACCATCAGGTCGTTCAAGGGTCAACTGTAATTATTACTCCTATGTTTCTTCTCAAACCCATTTTATTCTAAACATGGTTTGAATGTTCAGGAAACATTTTGGGTGATTCTAATGTTGGATGAAGAATTTAAGCTAAGACAGGCATGAGAATTTGAAGACAAGGGTAGACTCCTGACTGAAAATGGCAAATACTCTCTTTGGATTTGGCCACATTTTATCAAAATAATAAAGTTGAAATGCTAAATGGTATGATAGTTCTATTCATTTCTTAAGAGTTAGTGAGAACTTCAGTATCTCTAATTGCGAGATCCTCTGTCTGGGTTCTTACTGCCTTTCATCATTTAAGGATAATTGATCACTTACTTTGCTCTAACCATACTGGACCCCACAGCATTTTTCGAACAGGATAGGACTGAATTATAGGCCCTTAATAAATGTTGTGAAGGAATAAAGATATTCCTATTTCAATTGTTGATTAATTGGTTATGTTCTCTCCAATACAGAGATTATCGCCGTTGCTATTGATGATGATAAAACATTAATAAAACCTTTTGTTTGGTTAACATAACATTCATGCACTGTACTGAGTTGTTTGTTTAGAAGATTTAACAAAAAAAGTCATGTTAAACAGTAAATAATTAGCTGTGGCAAATGACAAGACAGTTCTCCAGACTTCAAACAGTTGATATTTTATAAAGGGTGGGAGAAAGAGACAGGCAGAGAGGGAGAGAGACACGCCATGTTCAATGGCCAACGTGTGTTAAAGTATCAGGTTTGCTTTATTCAATATTCAATACTCATATAGTACTAGCTCAGGTTATGACTTGTGTTTGCCTGTTTTCCTAATTTTTTTCCTTAAAGGTTTTATTATGTATATAACCATCTCTACTCTGCACTATAGTTTTATGCATGTTATTCTGGTTATTCCCTGATATGTAACTGTATGTTTACCTTATAAACCTCGTGTCATGTCAGCAAGGCTATGCTCAACTGTGTTCTTCCTATTTTGAAATAAGATTTACCACATCCTTTCACAAACATAGTATTGCCAAGACCCCGAGGCCATATCCAGAAATGTGAATCACATTGCTTGAACTTTGCAAGGATATCCTTTTGCTTCACCAGGGTCAATTATTTTTCTTCCAAATTCCCAACTACTGCAGAAAGAAGTGATACTCCTCACCTCATCAATTTCCTTTCTGTGGCATCTATAATGGCATCACTAGTCTCTTGTTGGTCTTACTAACCACCACAGGAATCTGCAGATTAAATAAATCTGGTGAACTTTTCATATGTTCTGAGTAACTGTTTTAGAAAGAGAGCGACCACTTCTTCTCTGCCATATTCTTCCTTCTATTTTTCCACTATTTGGTTTTCTCCTTGCTCCTTTTAATAAGGATACCTAATACCTAACACAATATCTGATGCATAGTTATTACTTATTATATATCAGAATTCTGAATGAATGTGTAGTTTTTATTTTGTTTTTATTTTTTAAGGATACCATTTGGTGCATAGCTTTGCATAATTACCTGAGTGGTTGTTTAAAGTACTTATTCTTAGCTAATCACAATCCACTCAGAGTTAATATTTGTGCTATGTCACATAAAATGTGAAAAACAGTGGAACTCTGTAGTCCTATTTGTCCCTCATTCCTTGTGCTGTTACTGTCATATACAGTAGCAGATCAATAGGGTAATAATCCCTAGGATACGGTGGGATTTGTGGATCTTATAGTAATTGGTAGGCATGTCTGTCATATAGCAATTAGGAGAAGAAAACATATTATTTTTTTACATTTACACACATATCCACCATTGTTGATGTTCTTTATATATATTTTTTCTTTTAGATCCATGTCTCTATGTGGTGTCATTTCCCTTCAGCCATAACGTGGTTCTTTAGTGTTTCTTGTAGTATAGGTCTGTTGTGATAATTCCTCTATTATCACATGGCTTGAATTTGCTTTTTTTCAATTCTAGTTTCAAGATCTAGAATTTTGGCATGACAGATATTTAACCCTTTTAACACTGTGAAGATATTGTACCATTGGTCTTATAGGCAACATTTTTATTCTAATGGCAAATCAATCATATTTCATATTGTTGTTAGCACGTATGTAATGGGATTTCACTTTTCACTTCTGGACTTGGCCATGTTACATGAAAATAACAAAGTAGAAATGCTATATGGTTTGATAATTTTTATTTATTTCTTAAAGGATTGGTGAGAACTTCAGTGTCTCTGATCATGAGATCCTCTGGGTTCTTGTTGCCTTTCATTAGTTATGTATAACTGACCCTTTTCTTTGGTCATGTACCCTTTATCTTTAGCTTTCAGTCTTTGACTCTGGTACACTCAGGTATATCTGCTATTGTTCTTATCTTGTTTGGTGTTTGATGAGTTTTGTGTTTTATTTTGTTTGAAGTTAGTGTGTTTCATGAAATCTTGGAATTTTTTAACTATTATTCTTTCAAGTGGTTTTCTGTTTTTTTCAGTTCCATTCTTTCACTTCTCTCCTTTTGAAACTCAAATTGCATATATTTTAGATAGCTTCATGTATTTTTGTATTCAGTGGTGTTCTATTGTTTTGTTTTTTTTTTTTTTTGGTAAAATATATTTTTCTTTTTTTTTCTTTTCTTTTTCTTTTAGCTTGGATAGTTTCTATTTGTATTGATCTATCTTGAGGTTCACTGACCCTTTCTTTCACTATCTCAAAATTGATCTGAAGCCCATGTAGGGGATTATTTTTTAATTCAGATGTTGTATGTATATGTCTAAAGTTTTCATTTACTGCTTTTTATTGTTTCTGTTTTTCTCTTATTATTCCCCATCTATTTATCCATTTTAACCAACTTATCTTTGAGTTATTGCACATATTTATTATTAAGTCCTTTAAAGTCCTTATCTGCAAATACCAACATCCGGGTCTTTTAATTGTCGGTTTTTATTTTATTTTATTTTTCCCTGGACCATGGGTTAGATTTTTTTGTGTCTGTTCAAATCTAGTATTTTTTAATTGTTTACAGGGCTTTGCAGGCATTGTATTCTGGAAAGGCTCCAGATTCAGTTTTCTTTTTCTGAACAATGTTGTTTTTTTTCTAGAAGTTTAGAAAAAACTTCATGGCTATACTCAGACTCTAAATTACATTTCCTCTGAGGTAGGCAGCAGATCAAATATCTAAGGTTCTATCTTTCTCTTCTTTCTTTCTTTCTTTCTTTCTTTCTTTCTTTCTTTCTTTCTTTCTTTCCTTCCTTCCTCTTATTCTCTCTCTCTCTCTCTCTCTCCCTCCCTTCCTTCCTTCCTTCCTTCCTTCCTTCCTTTCTTCCTCCTCCCAGTCTTCCAGGCACTGCTTTTTCTGGAAAACATGGCATTTCTCATGCATTAGTATGTCTACTTTCAGACTTAGCTAGGGATCTGGGTTGAATTCTTGAGCACATTTTGAACATTCTCCTCTGTGGTTCCCACCATTCTGGGGTTTCTCTGACACACTGCACACACTCTGACAGACTCAAACTCCAACCTTCCATATCTCAGGACAGTAAGTCTGTGGATTTCTGCTTAAAGTCCAGCTACATAGTCCTGGGTATGCTGGAATGTCACATAAACATGAAATTTACTCAGTGTAGTTTTCTTCTTTTCTTTGGTTTCTGACCACTTTTTCTCTTATTCCAGTATGTTCATATAGTTGGGTGGGGGAAGGTTTGGTCAATATTTTATAATCGCTGTCTGTGAGATGATTAGTCTAATACAAGCTACCCTGTCATTACTAAAAGAAGAACTATTTCTTCTACTACAATTTTAGTCTTCATTTTTTTTATTAAAGCAACCTCAATGAGTTTCTTTTTTTTTTCTTCCTATTTTTTTCTGATATAGTAGCATTGTGGCTACAGACTGGCGGAACTGGAAGTTCCCAGCTAACTTTGCCAAGAATATAGAAGTTAATGGATAGCAAGAGGATATGTAGAGAAGTAGTGGTGCAGTGTATTATATAATAGCTATTCTAGTTCATTGGTCTCTTAGTGAGATTTTTAGTTTTGGTGACACTGAGTAGTCAGAGTAGATTTCTACCTGTACTGAGTGATATGAGTCTACCAATAATGGAAAGTATGAATTTTACTGCTTTCTCACAAATCTGAACCTTGCTTCTTTGCTATTCCTTTATATATAGCTTGTTTAGAGATTGTTTATAGCTGTGAACAACCTTAATATTGGTTAAAATCATTGGACTTTCATGTCTCTGAGACCAAACTAATTATTTAATCATACCGCATCTTCACATTTTCCAGGATAAGTGAGTCAGCACACACTGATCCTGCACTGCTTTCTTCCTTCTGTGTTCAAGCACCCCAGAAAAGGACTTTTCTGCAGCTAAACATCTATACTCAATAATCTTACTCATTTGACAGCTTGAGAAGGAAGGTATAGACATATTTCAAAAATTAAGTTTTAATATTTCATGGAAATGTACTATAGTGTTTGCAAACAACAAATAATCTCCTGATCTATGAATATTAATTTTTATTTAACTAGGTATTTATTTAAATGGAACTATCTGGGGGAGAGGGTAAGAGTGCAAGAGCATTATTTATTAAAGCCATAACACCTATACATAATTCTACTTCAAAAAATGATGGCTAAGCAATCACTCCCGTTTTGATACTTATTTAATGTGAATCTTCCATTGAATCCATAAAGATTCAGATCTTTTATGGATCAGAGAGGATGCAAAGGTGATAAACCGATATATCTTACTAGATAATGCCTTCACAACAAACCAAACAAACCCCTTCTGGTGTTTCTCATGCAAGCTATGTTTTAGTTCCTATCTCCCGAGAGGTTAAACCTGTGCTTTAATCATGACCCTCCTCTCATTCCCACAACACCCAAATGCTTAAATTAACTGTATTATTTCTGAGAGCCATCTGTCAACGTTTTGTTCTGAACAGAGCTGAGCTGTAGAATAGCAAGGCCTGATCCTGCACGTACTACGGGCTGCTTCATCTCTAGTTCATTCCTGGGGCACCACAGGCCATTTTTCAAGCAAGCAATAATCTACGTGACTAGATCATTGATCAAAAGATTGTGTCAGGCAGGATGACTATTGTAGGTAGCAGGGAATAACTAAAATGAACACAAACAGCCATTCTCCTTGGCCCATTTAATCTTTCTTAAACTCAGACAAATCTTTGCTGCAATCTATTTCTAAATCATGTCTACTAGCATGCTATGAGGGAGCGTGAAGGTACAGAAGCATGAAACAGCAAATGCATTTGGAGAAAGTGTGAGGAGCCAGGGGTCGGAGGTAGGGAAAGGGCACCTGAGGTGTAGTCGAGAGAGAGGAGTTTGAAAAGGTCGTCACAAATGGTGTAATGTGCGGCCGATGTGATAAATAAGGGAAGACGGTCATTTAAGAATTTTGGCAAGGACCTGACATGATTGGATGTGCATTTTCAAAAAGGTTAGTTCTACAGTCTTCTCAATTCAGGGCACTATTGCTCAGGGGGAGTGTTTGGAAGTGTTCTGTGTGTGTCTGGGGGGGGCATTTAAAAAATAAATGTTTCTATTTTTGAATAATTTTAGATTTACAAAAAAATATTTTTGCAAGGTTAGCATGGTGAATTCCATGTATCTCTCATCTAATTTCCCCTGTTGTTAATATCTTCTATTACTGTGGTTCATTTGTCAGACATAACACTGGTGCGTTACTGTTAACTAAATTTTAGGCTTCATTAGAATGTCACTAGTTTTTCCATTTATGCCCTCTTTTTTGTTCCAGGATCTAAATTAGTATATTACTTGCCTTAAATGGTCATGTCACTTTCATGTCCTCTAGGCTGTAAAATTGCTCTACTTTTCTTTATTATTTGTGACCTTAACAGTTTTAGTGGTACTGACTGATCATATATTTTATCAAATGCCCCTCAATTTGGGTTTTTCTGATGTTTTCTAAATGAACAGATCACAGTTATGTCTTTTTGGAAAAAAATATCACAGAGACTAAGTGCCCTTTTCATCAGACAATATTAGGGGCACATTATATCCATATGGTGGTACAAGTGGATAATACGCTTTATCACATGGTTAAGTTGGTGTGTCCCAGCTTCTTCCACCATAAAGTTACAATATTTTTCTTCTACTCAATTCACTGGAAATCAATCATAAGTCTAGTCCAACAGCAGTGGAGGAGGGCTGAAGCTCCACTTCCTGAATGTGGAGTATCTACATATACTATTTGGAATTCTATAAGGACATTTTGTCTCCTTTCTTAAGTTTTTTTTTTTTTGTCACAATGACTACAAATATTACTGATATTTATTGAGCAGGATTCAAGGAAGCTAAGGATCCTGCAATCTGTGGGTCATTCTCTACAATGAAAAGTTGTATGTCTCTAAACACCAGTAGCCTTTCTTTTGAGAGAAACAGGCTAGGACATGCATTCTCAATGGGAGTGATATTACCTCCAAGGGTGTGAAAATTGGTTCTAAGTGGCAAAAATAAAATCTTCCCTTATTATGTATAAAGTACAAATGCTCAATCAATGAACAGATATGTGGTATCCTGTAATATTAAAATTTCACAGAGGATGGTTAAGAAAAATATGTCTAAAAAGTATTCTTAGGAGGTTTATAATGGGGGGGGGAAGATAGCATTGGCCTCACTTAAGAGGGGCAAATGTGTATAAGAGGAGAGATAGGGCAAGGTGGGCCACGAGTAGCAAGGGACATACTTCAGTTACCTCCTGGTGAGGCATATTGTGGGCATCAGTAAAAACCCTGTTTCTTTTTGTTTAGAATTGATTTGTATGTGATTTTTATATTATTACTTTAAAAAATTTGGTCACTCAGAATACAGCATAAATTTATTAAAAATATTACAGGGAAAAATAACAAATTGTATTTCGTGTGATAATTTTTTTCAAAGTCAATAGAATTTTGAAATGCACTGTATATATAACACAATTCCTTATACCTTCCCATGTTTTTTGCTGTAATTTCCCTGTGGCTTCCCAGACATTTTCTGGATAGTGGAAGTTCCTGAATCCCTGGCTTCTGGAAAACAATGGACCAACCATTGTCTGTATGTATATATATTTATTTTTATATATTACATATGTAATATATATATATTTTTACTCTTTTTCTGGATTAACTCAGAAGCCTTGAGATATGGCTTCAATATGTTGTGCTTTTATTTTTTTTAAAGAAAAAATCAGAGGGTTCAGCAAGTAAATTTAATATATTTTTAAAAGATTTTATTTATTTATTCATGAGAGACCAGAGAGCGAGAGAGAGAGGCAGAGACACAGGCAGAGGGAGAAGTAGGCTCCATACAGGGAGCCCCATGTGGTACTCGATCTCAGGTCTCCAGGATCAAGCCCTGGGCTGAAGGTGGCACTAAACTGCTGAGCCACCCGGGCTGCCCCATAAATTTAATATTTTTGATGGAAGAGTTAGAAAAGAATAAAAGCCAAACATTTAACTTCTTTTAATATTATCTTGCAATATGTGTTTAGAAAGTTTAGCAAATAGAGGAAAATATAAATAATAAAATAAGTATGCCATATAATTTTATTATAACTAAAGTACTTTACTCTCCAGTATTTTTCATTGAATATATGTGTGTGTATGTATATATATATATATATATATATATATATATATATATATATATATCTTTTATAATGCTTACTTTTTGGTAACTATAATATATATATATTTTTTTTTCAATCAAACTTTCTCTTCCTATTCATTATTCAGGGAATTCTTTATACTCAAATAGCCTCAACTTGATATTATTTGCCTTCATTTATGAGCAACTCTATCATTCTCCCTTTTCCAACTTCATGACCTTTAGCTATGTGAATTATCTAAAGCTGCCCTTTAAACAGCATTCTTCCATGGACAAAGCACAGAGAGATCTTTAAAAAAAATCAGTGAGTCTTATTTAGTACAATGCAAAACCTTGAATGATCATGGAAATGAGTAGTTATATTTAATGCATCTCACAGTTAGATGTGTGTATACATTATAATGACACCAAAATAGAGGTCTTAAATGAGTTCAAGAATCCCAGTCAGGATTTATGACTTCCCAGGGTACTGAAATAAGTATGAAATTACATTGCCAAACCACTGATCTTTGAAGAATAATAGCGAGTGGGAGAGGAACAGGAGACTGAGAGCAAGAAAGTGATATCCTGATTTTCACAAACACAAGGAAGTTACATTCCTTAAACAATGAGCTGTGAGCATGACATTAATACCCAATGAAGTTGACATTTTTGTCACATATGATCGCTTAATCTACATTCCTACTTCCTAAGGCTATTACAGACTTTCTTTCAAATCTATCCTTTCTCTGAATCTCAGGCCGTATGATTTGGTGGTTGTAGTAGTGGTTGTGATGGAAGTTAACCCTACCTCTGCTCCTGTAGCGGGGTTCTGAATGACTTCAGACAGTGCATTTTACTTCCCTGTTCCAAGTGATTTGTCTATGTGTGGGATGGGGCGTACCTGGACCAATGACAGATAGGACCAGAATTTGTCTTACTTACAGGAGAGAGTAGCCTCTCTCTGAACTAGAGCTTATGGATCTGAGGGAAATGAGGTCTGTAGGTGCTGGAGTCTTAATGGGGCCACAGAAGAGAACATGGTAGGTAGTGAAGCCAACAGAAATGATGTGATAAGCAATGGAGAATCCTGTCTTGATGTTGTCATGAGACCCTTAGTCTGACCAGGGCTGAGGACAAACCAGTTCTTCAGATGTGAACTTATGTAATTGAAATGCCTCGTTTGCCTTGCTTGCTTCAGACTACCTTATGTTCTTGGCTTGCTTTGGAGCATGAGTTATCCTGAGTATCTTTTTTTATTTTTCTTTAAAAAAATATTAAAAATCTTACTGTACTCAAGAACATCCTTCTTGAGTAATATTACCAATCTCCATAGTTTCAGTGATAATCTTTATACTGATGATGCCCAAATAATTACTGCTATTTTATTAAGTGACAAATATCTCTTTCCAAGAGTCTCCTGGATTCGTCTAATTGAGAATACTTCAGAATGTTTTATCTTCTCCCAGTGGTGACATGCTCCCCTCTAATCTCAATTTCAGTTAATCGAATCACTATCTACCTATTTTCTCTGAGTACCACTTGATACATCCCAGCATTATTCACCCCCTAATCCTATCTTTTATCACACTAGATCAATTATTCTTAAACTTAACAGACATTAGACCTACTTGAGGGACCTGTAGGTGTCAATTTTCTCTCCCTCTGCCAACATTTTGATTAATTTAGTCTGGGTTGGGATATAGGAATGTGTATTTTTATCAAGCACCTCAGGTAATTCTGATAAAGTTATCTATAGACCATACTGTGAGAAAAATAACATTTAGATCATAAATTATTGGGGACCAAGTTCATGACATTAAATTAGTATCCCTAGTTTTTGGAACAATGCTTTATACATAGTAAGTGATCAAAGTATCAGAAGAATGAATACTCAGTATAGCAAATAGAAATGTCACAAATTTGCCCATTTCTATCATTAAATCTGCCACTGCTTTTATCCACTAAGAATTAATCTATGATATTAAAATTAATAGAATTTCTGAGTGAGGTCTGAACATCTGTGCTGTTAAATCCCTGCCTAAATTATTTTTAGGAGACACAGGAAACAAAAAAGTTTATAGAACCAATAGACTACTCCCTCATTGCATTTCACTTTAACTCTCAAAAATTATGCCTTATCAATAGTTTTCTTTATTACAACCAATTCCCATACTTCTGTGGGAGCTACTTTTGGAAAACACAAATCTATTCCATTCCTTTTTGCAAACATTTATGTAGACTCTTCATTTACTAGTGGATAATATCTCTCGATGCCAGTCTCTTTTTTTGACTAGGTGCCTTCATATGTGATGCCTTTTTGGAATGGCTCACTCTCTCTATTTAAAAAAAACATGTATAGATGTAGGTATGGGTGGATGGATAGATAGAAAGACACACAGATACATAGACAGGTCATAGGTTGATACGTAGCATCCTTCTGTCAAGATCCAGCTAGATGGCACCTTATCAGTGAGTCTGTGACTGGACCCCCAAACCACGCAAACTATCTGCTTCATCGTAAGCAACACTGAGAAGAGCTTTCTTTATGTCTCATGGTACATGTTGTAAAGTTGTAGTCTGTTTTTCCATTTGTATACTTTTGTTTGTGAATCTGACAGTTCTACTTGCCAGGGGTGCTAAACATCTGGGTAGTAGTCAAAAATTTCAGTCAGGCTCACATAGCAAACTATTAGAGGCTTCCATGGGCAGGTCACAAAACGAATGTCTAAAATCCTCATGGCTCATGGCTGATGGTGTTACCAATGTTCCATGTGATGGATGGTGAAGGATTTTCTAAAAGAAATCCTTCTAGGATAGCAAAAAATAAAATATCCTCTACAGAGTACTTTTAGGATAAACACAAAGCCCTTTATTTTTTTAATATTTTATTTATTGAAGAGAGAGAGAAAGAGAGGGGGAGCAGAAGCAGGAGGAGCAGCAGGCAGCGGGGGGTGGGGTGGGGAAGCAGACTCCTTGCTGAGCAGGGAGCCTGACGTGGGTCTCGACTTCAGAACCCTGAGATCAAGGCCTGAGCCCAAGGCAGATACTTAACTGCCTGAGCCACCCGGGGGCCCCCCAAGCCAGTTAGCATTACACGCGTTCTCGTTGTCTAGTCACTGCCTCCATCCCCAACCCCATCTCCTTCTCCTTTTATTTTTTCTCACACTCTATATGGTAGCCATAATGAACTGTTCACCAGAATCTAAAACAAATGCAATATCTCCCTCCTCTTTGCTTTTGTATGACTGTTCATTATATTTGGGAACCTCCTCTCTCCTGTCCTCCATCTTCCCAGGTACCTTCTGAGTTCGGCTCAGGTCCCCCATCCCCAGGCACAAGCTGCGAGCGGCCTCCCTGTGTGTTGGTCTGTTGCAGGAGGCCGTCCCTGTGCGGCTGAACAATCACATGCCATCTCCCTCTTTACAACGATGCTTGTCTGTGAGCTTCGTTACCCCTGCGTACTCTGCAACAACCACAAACCTGAATAAAGTAATTAATGACGAATCGAATAAGTAACTGACAATTAATAACAGCTAACATAATCTAGTCTTAATATGTCAATACATAAACTGATTATCATTATAGGTTTTTCCAAGCAAGGACAGAAGAAGGCTTGATTAACTCTGCCTTCGCCCTATCCCCGTCCCTCCGCACCCACTTCTGGGCACGCAACAGCCTACTGGCCACTCATTCAAACAAATTCATTCACTAATAGTTTCTAGACCTATGAAATCTGCAGATTTTTCCAAGACTGAGAGAGAAGATCAGAATGTCACATCCCGCTCTATGAACAGGAGAGTATCCCTGAGCTCACTTTCACTAATAGTTTTCTTATTCTAATTTTTTAGCAATCTGTAGGAAGACTTGGTTGCTGTTTCTGTGAAAGCACAATTTGGGCTTCAATTTGGCCAATGAGATCTACTCAAACAGGAAAGAGATAGGACCTTTACAAACCACTGATCCTTTAGACAAGGGTGGTCATGCTCCAGACCACGGATAGGGAGGCTTCCTTTCAGGTATCAGAACTGTGCAGTGCGGCCTGCCTTTCAGCTCTTACCGGGGGATGCCTGACACCTGTCATTCTCGGAGCCCTGTAACCTGCATGTCCTCTGACCTCATTTCTATGTTAAGCTTATACACGTGCATTAGATAGTCTATGTCACTGGGTCTCTTACCTAGAGTGGGAACAACGTTCTGTAAAACTCTCAGGAGGTAACCTACTGAAAGACTCTGATGCTTCTTTCTTCCCGTGCCTCCCCCCGACTCTACTTTCACCTCCTCCTTCTTTTTATTCTCTTCCTAAGATGCCAATTGAGCCACCTCTAGTTAAATGGTGAGATGGAAAGGCCTATGTGGTCCTAAATGACAGTTTTTATCTTACATCTTTTTATTCATCGGGAGGTTTCTGGACTCTGCTTTTGACCAGAGAAGTTTGTTTTTTTGGGAAAAACCTATGGTATGTGTGACACCAAGGAAGAGGGAAACACCCTACAAATGGGACCAAATGAGTATTGCAGTATTTCTAGAACTATACTGTCTCCATTTGGTTGTTTAAATTAATCACATGCAAATAAAATTAAAAATGTAGCAGGCTCACTCCAGGCTATGTGGCAAGTGCTCAGTAGCCCTGCAGCCAGTGGCTCCCGTGTTGTAGGGAACACAAAAGATGGAGCTCGGTCATTTCATCCCCTGAGGTGCTCTAAACCTGACTTGCTCCTGCCCTTCTTCAGTGACCCTGGACCACGTCTCCTCACCCTCTGCTCTCACAGGACCTCTCGTCCTTTCTTTCACATTCTGACTACAACTTGCAATCGCGTGTTGAGTCGTGTTGGTAGCCAAATCTCCACTGCTCTAAGCTCTCGTAAGCAAAGTACTGTAATGGCAGATTGATCCCATAAACGTTTTTGGATGGGTGAAGGGATGGGATGATAGACAATATGGCTTCGGGAAAAGCCAGCAGAATACTGGAAGGGATGTGGAGGTGAGAGAAGAACTTAAACTGGGTTAAGACATCACAATTTAATTTTTAGGTGAAACGGTTTAAACTCCTGACTAAGTGGCTGCTGTAAGGATGCAAATTTTCTCTTTCTTACTGGCCTTCTAGGTGCTCTGGTGGAGGCCTGGCAAACTGGACAGATGAAAGACCAAGTGACAAGAAAGAAACAAGCCGAAGTGTACTGGTGTGTGTGTGTGGTGCCACCACGGGAGCCCCGGGGACGACTGGGGGGCAAGGGGCTGGGTCCAGGCTGCCCCACGCCTCCACAAGGGCACCGCGCATTGTCAAAGGGCCAAGACCCAGGGAAGGACTTAGGTTTCCAGAAGGGCAAAGTGCAGGAGGCAAATACAGGGCAGCTGATGGTAAAGCAAAGCTCCTCAGTGAAGTCTCTCACAGGTTTTTCTGGTGGCACCTCTCGGCTGGCAAAGGCCCCAGAGGGTCTTGAACGACTAGCGTTAGTCCTTCCCGGCAGGAGGGAGAGGGATCTGCCTCCTTGAGGCCCCTGGAGGGAGGCCAGAGAGCTGTTCCTTGGCTGTGGCTCCTGGGTCGCCTTCAGCTTAAAATGACACATAGGCCAAAGGAACACATCTCGAGGTGTCACCCTCTGCCGCCGTCCAGCGCTTAGTGCCCTTCGCCCGCACCCCACCAGCCACATCTCAGGCAGTGGCCATCTCGGCATCGCACTCGACAACTTCCACAAGAGACACGTGTGTGTCTCTGGGTGCTACTACCTGCCTCTCTATGTGGACATGCGCTTTTTTTCCTACAGCATTAAGAAAACCATGTGGAAATCTTGTTAGGAATTCATCCTGGGATTCGAGAAGATACTTCAAAGGACAGGCTTGAAGATGCTTATCTCATATACCCTACAGACAATCCTATAAAAATCCCACCCAGGACTCAAACTACATTTATTATATTCTTTAATAAAGCAATAATTTTCCTTTTGTCCCAACTACAGAATGATCTTTGTTTTTAACTTTCAGATATGACATGATTATCTGACTTTATGAAGTTACAAAGTCACAACTGACGCCTCAGAATGCTTAATCAGCCTCAAAAAAAAAAAAAAAAAAAAAAAAAGGAAGAAAAACCCTCCAGGTTGGACACACTATTTCCCAGTTGGTAAGCAGTAAAACTGCCACTTTTTTTTTATTTGATGAAATATGATGGATGAGAAAGTATTTAGCTACCAGTAGAGAAATACTAATGCTGAAAAAGTCATTTGTTCAAAGCCTAAGGAATATATTAGTCTTAAAAAAAATACAGCTAGTGCTACTTGTCATTTTCTACTTAATAGGACTTAAGCATTTTTCTTTGTAAAAAAAAAATATATATATATACATCCTATAACTCATTTATGGAATCTCACTTCTCGGATCTATCAAATATCATGGTTTCAGAGTCATCAAAAAAGCATTATTACTGCTGTTTCTTTGTAAACTCTGGCTTGTCGTACAACTTTTGTGTTAAACAGCCACATGACAAGAAGAATGCACGGAATTATTCAAGGTCTGGGTGGTAAGTCACAAGCTCATTGCCAGGCAGGTGACATTTTACTAAGGACATCGAATACACATTTTTCTCAGAATTCACAATGTATGATATGATTAAGACAGCTAAGGGGATAATGCCGGGTAAAAGTGTTGTCCTAGCAAGATACTAAAGAAGTAAAGGTTAACATTTTTCTTACTGGCGGCTGTAAAACTCTCACAAGGCTTTCTCCTCCTTCCTTGCCACCTCTTTTGGGTGCATCCTTGGATAAAACACCTGAGAACGAATGGATCACGGATTAGACATGGATTGTACCCTTCTCGGTGTCAAATGCTTGTGAAGAATCTGATCCTTTAAGAAACAATCTATGTAATGAGGCAGGATTTCTCTGTTCTGTCAAATAGTAGGTGAATCGCAATTTTGATGACCCTGCCAAAAATAATGGTTAATTGTAACCACATTTCTATTTTCTGAGGCAAAATTACAACCTTATGTCTTTGAACCTAAGTCCCTCTTCTCCATTTGAGACTTATAATAAGCTACTGTTTTCTTCTCATTAAAAGCTAATGTATGAAAATCACAATGAAAAAATGAGAACGAAGTTACATTTACCTTTAAATAAACTATCACCTATGCAATTCTGTTTTCTCAGGAAAAGAGAGGTGGTTTAAGTGGCAAAGATAAAATAAATAAACTTGAATCATGACTTTAGGATCATGTAAGAAGAGGGAGTTTTTGGTGGAATAATTCAGCTGCATTTTTTACCATTTTTCCTGATGGTTCAGACAAAACATGGAAATCTTACTTTGGTGTTTTTGTAGGGAGGGGGCCTCATGAGAAAGGGAAGTTGCTGAGCCTTCCCATATATAACGAAGGGTAGATTGCATTCTGTGATCTTACCTCTGTAATGGACATATAAACAAAAAACTAAAAAAAAAAAAACCCACTGTAGTGAGAAAGACAACAGGACGATTCAGGAGATTAGAGTCACTCAGGAAAGAACACGATTTCCTGTGTCTGGACCGTCTGTCAATACATGTCTCCCAAGAGAGGTAATTAGGGGCATCGGTATTAAAAGGAGGACAGAAATGCCAATTTTGTATGAAGATACTTCCTGACACGGAGGGCTGTTCCTCGGTTTATTCCATTACTAGGTACAGTAGAGGAGTCGCAAGCCCTCGGACCCTGGGATGGTGCGCACCCAGCAGGTGCGGCGGCCACTCAAGACAGTCTACAGGCCTGGGCGCTCAGAACACCTCACCGTGAAATGCACACAGCCAGTGCTGTGTAGTTGTCATTAGCCATGCATCATTTGTGAGGGGACCCTGAGGTGTCACCGGAAACGCTCTGGTTTCTGTGAGTGGCAAATCCACAAGGCAGCGGGACAGAGTGAGTACAGACCATGGCGGCTTGGCTGTCACCAAGAGCTGCAGCTATAGGCACCGATAAAGACTATTTAATTAATTCAGCCGACAGCTGCATTATTGCCAAGTGGAAATTGAGCCAAGTTCGACCAAAAACTTGAAACATAATTCAGCTAGTAAACTATGGAAAACCAATGGGGGGGAAAAAGTACTTTCCGTGTACTTGTTTTTAAATATTCATGCTATTGAACCGTTCCCACGAAATGCATACACGACAGCGTAAGATCCAACTGTAACAGTTGGCGGAAGCCATTGTAAGTAGCAGTTTAACAAACAGAGATGAATTTTAATTTGCGATGCCAGTTGAGCTGTAATAAAAACTAGTTTTCCAGCTGTGAAAAAAAAAAATACCACACAGCTCAGTTAGAGTTATTTACAGGTTTTTTGTGTTTTTTTTTCTTTCTTTCTTTTTTTCTTTTTTTTTTTTTTTGACTTTACAGTACAATGAAACCATCTTGTTTCTATCCACACCAGACGTTTGTTAAATCCCAAAACATGTCTTAGGAAATGAGAAAGGCATGTCTTTAGGGAAATAAAAATATCTTTGTTGTATTAGATTACAGTGTTCAATTTAGTACAAGTTCACTTAGCAGCTGAATGTGCTATAGTTTTTGCACAATTTCAGAAATTGTAAAGATCACTTTAGACCAAATGGAAAATTTGGGCTGTTACTTTTGAAGTAAATGGAAAACAGGTATTGTCAAGCCCTGGAGTTTACAAAATATGTATATATATATATATATATTTTTTTGCAATCAGCACTCACTTCCTGCATTGATACTTTATTAACAAAAATACCAACTTGTCATTTATCAGGAAAGCATTTGTAGAGACATCCCCATACATTTCTGGGGTAGGCGCTCAGTCCTGTCCCCACGGTGAGAGTCTCACTGTGAGAAACGACTTCGTCCGCATCAGTGGGCACCAGAGATCACCAACTTAGTGTTTTTTACTGTAATTTTTAAAATCAGGCTACCGCCTTGGAGAAAAGTCTCTTAGGATCCGGTGGGGGTGGTGATACGGTTTTATTTGTTTTTAAAAATGAAGTGACAAAAGGATCTCTGGGGGAAAAAATGCAAGAATCAAAACCGGTATCCGCTACAGGAGGGTCCCTTGTCTGCTTTCCGAGGACGTCGGGAGGCAAGAGGGGTACTTCGTTGTGCCGAACGGGAGGGCCCTGCAGCCGCACCGGGGCAGGATGGGGACACGCCGCCCTGTGACAGGGGGTGTCGCTGGCCTTGGGCTCAGGGAGTGGTCTGGGTTCTAGGTTCGAGTCCCGCGGCGGGCTCCCCACTCAGCACAGTCTGCCCTCCTGCAGCTGGAGCTGCCTCTTGCGCTCTCTTTCAAACAAATGAGTAGAATCCCCGAGAAGGGCATGTCCCTTGGCAAAGCTCGCAAAGGGTGACGGAGGGGAGGGGAGGGTGGCAAGGCTGGAGGGGTACAGGGGTACAGGGGTACAGGGCTGGAGGGGCTCAGGGCTGGAGGGGTGCAGGGGTGCAGGGATAGAGGAGTGTAAGGGTGCAGGACTGGAGGGGTATAGGGGTGCAGGGCTGGAGGGGTGTAGGGGTGCAGGGTGAAGGGCTGGAGGGGTGCAGGGGTGCGGGGGTGGGGTGCGCAGGGCACAGAGAGGCCGAAGAAGCCAACGCGTGTCCGGGGTGCACAGCCGCCGAGAAGAAGGCACGAGGGGGAAGAGAGGAGCTCTGGGGTGTACTGGGTGCTCCGCTTGGCAAACACAGTGTGACGTCACCGACCGACGGAGGGCCCAGGGCGGTTTCGCGGTCATCAGCGCGGTGCTTGGAGACCTGAGACGCCTCCCAGGAGGGCCCAGGACCAGCCGCGGCCCCGGCGACTCCCGAGCTCCTGCTCCAGGGCGCCGGTGCCCCCGCAGGTCCTCTGACCGCCGCCAGGCAGGTGTCACCGAGTGTCCCGCGCCGTGGTGCATCCGATGATCAGAGCAGGTGCCCAGCTTCCTTCGCCTGCACCTCAGGGCCTGGAACGGAGCAAGTGCGCAGCGAGACAGGTGGAGGGAAGGGAGGCACACACGGAGGTTTCTGGAAGCGCGGCTTTTGATCTCGATCTCGTTCAATACGATTATCATCGTCGTTACTATTGTAATGAAGTGTCCTGGGGCCTTTTTGGGGCGCTCTGCTCTCCGGACGCGGTGTCGCCCGCTGTTGGCTCAGACGCCGACGGAACAGATGCTGCCCGCGGCTGCTCTGCAGGTGGCATAAGGCCTCCAAAGGGTGTCGCTGACAAGCGTCCGCCAGAGCTCGGGGATGCGGCTGTGGCGTCCTGCAGGGGCCCCGGGAAGGATCTCGGGCCGCGTGGGCGGCTGACGGGTGGAGGGAGGCTTCGCGGCTGACCGCGGAGGGAGGCTCGGCGGCTGCGGGTGGAGGCTCGGCGGCAGATAGATGGAGGGAGGCTCGGCGGCTGACGGATGGAGGCTCGGCGGCTGTGGGTGGAGGCTCGGCGGCTGCGGGTGGAGGCTCGGCGGCTGATAGATGGAGGGAGGCTCGGCGGCACAGCGCCGGGGGGACAGTCGGGGAGGAGCGGGCGGCCCACCTGCAGCGGCGCTCGGGACCCCGCCTGTGCCTGGCGGGGGAGCCGAGGCTTCCGGGAGCCAGCGGGACCCGCTAGACGGCGCGGGGGCGGGCAGGGGCCTCCGGGCCAGGTCCGCGGGGTCGGGAAGGCCACGGTGCCCTCGGGCAGGCAGCATCTCCCCAGCCGGAGGGCGGCTGCCGGGAGCTCCCGACGCCAGCACAGAGGGAGCATCGGGCTGCTGCCCTGACGTCCGCGGCAAAGCACCGGGAAGGGCCTCTGGGGCGCCCCCCGCGTTTCCTCACAGCTCGGTTACTTCCTGACAAGCGGGAGCGCGGCCGGTCGGGGGTGGGGACGCCCCGGGACACGGGTGCTGCCCGGGCTGCGGCCTCCCCGCCCCCGCCACCTGCGCGCACCAAGCACGAGACCGCCCGCCTGGGCCTCGGTCCCCGGCTGCGGTCTCCGGGGGGTGTGGGGGGCGGGGCCTCTCTGCCCCGGATTCCCCCCGGGTACGGGTGTCCACTCCGCCCAGGCCGGGGGCCTCTCGCCCCGGATTCCCCGAGGGCCCCCGGCCTCGTCCCCCCGGAGAGCACCCGAGGGCCCCCCCCCCCCAGCTGGAGAGCACCAAGGGCCCTCCCGCCTCCCTAGGTAGTCCTGGGAGCCTAATCCCGGCAGGTAGGGGGGCGGCGAGGCGGGCTGGGCTGCGCAGAACAGCCGAGGACAGACTGACCCACGGCCTCCCCCAGAGGTCGCGGGGGTCGCCGCCGAGAGCCCCCGGGAAGCCGGCTGTACCGGTCGCCCTTTCGGACCCACAGCTCATTCCTGAGCGGCCCGGGGCGGCCCTGCCTGCAGGAGAGCCTCGGCCTCAGCCTCCGGGCCTCCCGGCCTCTGGGGCCTCCGTGCGGCCGTAGCCGGGTCTTCCTCGCTAGCTTGAGGCTTCCCCACCCACCGCCACGTCCTCCTGGCGTGAGGGTCACATTTCTTAATCTCCCGAAACCTCAGGGTCCGGGCGTGGGAACCAGAGATCAAAACAGAAGCTGCCACGGGGTTCAGAGCAGGTGGACACCAGGTGGATGCCAGGTGGATGCCAGGTGGACGCCAGGTGGACGCCAGGTGGATGACAGGTGGATGCCAGGTGGACGACAGGTGGATGCCAGGTGGACGCCAGGTGGACGCCAGGTGGATGCCAGGTGGATGCCAGGTGGACGACAGGTGGATGCCAGGTGGACGCCAGGTGGATGCCAGGTGGACGCCAGGTGGACGCCAGGTGGACGCCAGGTGGATGCCAGGTGGACGCCAGGTGGATGACAGGTGGACGCCAGGTGGACGCCAGGTGGACGCCAGGTGGATGCCCAGCCTGGTACGGCCTCTGCCTCGGTGAATGCCTTCCGAAGCACTACCCACCCTCCAATGAGAATGCTTCCCACCCCAGCTCGGTTGCAGCACGGAAACACAGGATGGGGGTCACCTCACCTCATTCCTTTATTCCCACTGCATCCCGTCCCTGCCTCAGTGACACTGTCAGCTGTGGATGACCTGTACCCCAAGAAACAGGAAGGTAGGCTTGCAAGACTGTATTTTTGTCACTTTGGGAAATGCTATTTTGCATCATTATACGTTTTACTTTGGAGGAGTGTCACATAGCAGAAGGGTCTTGGCTTTTGGAACTGAAAAGCCTTTACCGTCCAGCCCCACAGTAAGAGGGACGTTGCTAATCTCATTTTCTGGAAGAAGCACAGAAGCATCTAAGGTCCCACAGCACAAGGCTGGAACACGGATTCAAACCTAGATGTTTCTGATTCTAAAGCCCATGAATCCCTTGAAGTCAAGCAGTTCCTTTTACTTCTTATCAAGGAAGAAAGAAGAAGGATCTTTTGCCGCGTGTTAGCCTCCGCCACGTTCCTCCCGATCCAAAGGTCCGAGTGGCTCCCTAGTGGACCTGGGCAGATTACACATCAGATGCGTTAAGGTTCTCCAGTGAAAAGGCCAAACAAGTTTAATTACAGAAAGACGGTATGAGAGTCCAGAGGCACAGTCAGAGACCATGAACATTACAAACCCGAGAGGGGTCCGGAGGGGACCATGAGGAATGTAGCCTTCTATCAATTAATTATCACAAAAGATGAGATCACACCGGCTGCCCCAACCGTATTATTGAAGTCCATATATTTCCTCGGAATAAAAATCTAGCAATTTTTTCGATTAAGATTTCTTATTTTCAACGTTGCCTAATCCTAACAGTTATATGAAACCATCATTCCACATTAAGTAAACTCATTTCCATTCTTTCTGGGAAGAAAAATAATAAAATCTCAGCTGCATTAATGCTAATGGCTTATCTAGCGTATTTTGAGTAAACACAAAATTGTTATGATATTCTTTTTGTAATTTCATGGCAATATAATAAGGATTAGTATATGAACACTAGACTATAGTAAGAGGGGAATTAAAATCACTCTCATATTTGCAGCAGGTAAACCTCTGAAAATAGGTTAAAATGCTCCCTTAGACATCATAATTGGAAAGCGTGGATGTTTCCCGCCCTTGAAATCCCACTTATCAGCATGTTACAGAAGGTAAAATGTATGTTTTTGGGTACAGGGAGATTGAAGACATCAAAGTTAAGGAATGGAAAAAGACTCCAATGCTTTATATTATAAAATTAAGAGAAAAAAAAAAAAGACTTCATTACCTGCAGTTCTTGGGAAGGCCTGCCACCCACCAGTGAGAACCTAAAGGAAAGATACCCGGTGTGCAGAGGTTCAGGATCTCCCAATGTTTGCTGTGTTTTGCTTGAACTCTGACCTCTGGTGAAGAACCTCAACTCGTGCCCTGCTGCTCATGGAGTTTACTCATTCTAGGTGCTCTCCTCGCTGTTCCCGCAAGCACCTCTTAAAGGTCAGGTCTTTCTCTTTACTTCTACGGTGGCCCTATTCCTAAGGAGAGAGATTCACGGACCCGTTCTCCGTCCCCGTGAACCCGTTCTCAACAGTTCAGGATTTCCTGATATTGTCCAGATTTCAGCACCGGAAGTCTCACTTCCAAGGAGATCCCCTCATAACCGGGCAAACCATGGGGCGAGGGGAGGAAGGTCATCTCTTCAGTCAACATTTTTGTGAAAAGAAATGATTGGCTTCTTTGCTATACATTATACCACGTTGATAGTTTTCATCTTCTTACAGTGGTGTTGACCAATACGATGATTATGATACACTGTATTCTTGTTTTTAAATCATTTTTTAAAAGATTTTATTTATTTATTAATGAGATACACAGAGAGAGAGAGGCAGAGGGAGAAGCAGGCTCCACGCAGGGAGCCAGATGTGGGACTCGATCCCCCATCTCCAGGATCACGCCCTGGGCTGAAGGTGGCGCTAAACCACTCAGCCACCCAAATCATTTATTTTTAAGTTTTTTTTTTTTTTTTTTTTTTTTTTTTTCATGATAGTCACACAGAGAGAGAGAGAGGCAGAGACACAGGCAGAGGGAGAAGCAGGCTCCATGCACCTGGAGTCCAACGTGGGATCCGATCCCAGGTCCCCAGGATCGCGCCCTGGGCCAAAGGCAGGCGCTAAACCGCTGCACCACCCAGGGATCCCCCAAATCATTTATTTTTAACAGCCCTTTGGATTTGGGGGAAAAAAAAGGTCTCACTTTCAATTTAAACCAAAATGTCAAAAAACAAATGACTATTCATTTTTCAACCATTATGCATGTTGTTTTCAAGAAATTTGAATATATGAAGAACATTTGGACTCCATCCTCACAATAAGGACCTGTAAAGAAAAATATCTTGGAGACTGTGAATGTCTGACAGGGGTAGAGATGAGACACTTCAAATAATTCCTCTGAATTTTAAGTATTCTCTTTACTCTGAAATCAGTTAATTAATTATTTCCATGTTTATTTACTGTTTTGGAAACAGTGGCTTGGTTTTTAGTTGCTGGGAAGGAAACTCATAGCTATGTATCTAGCACCCAGGAACAAAATTTGTTACTTGTGAAGAACCTCCAGGACATCCATTCATCTGAAGTTGCATCCCTGGATCCCTCTGTCTGGGCCTAGGATACAGTCAAGAATAGAACGAAAAACCTTCAACTGTAGTTTTTCAGAAAACAGAACTGGCATTCAAGCAGGCACTTCACATTCCAAAGAATTCTTTCACTAAACAAAAAGCAATTGATAATCAGAAGCATCTGGAGATGCGATCATGATTACTTACTATAAGGAGAAAACCCCAAGGCTCTACTACTACATATTGGACTCAAGTCTATTTTACTTCCACAGGGTTCCATATATATAAGGAAATCCAAAGAAACTTAGTGGGAGAGGACTGTCGGGATTGTAGTTATCAAATTAGTGTTGCTTCAGTGAAAACATAGACTTACCAGACGAAAGAAATCATCAGCCTCAGGAACATGTTCCATGAGGCATCCTCTTCCGCAGACACACACCTGATTTATAAAGCACAATTTTAGATTCCACAAAGGGTGATTCCAGCAGAACTCTGATCTCCTGTGTGTACACAATTACAACTGTGTTGTCAACATTTTCTCTGGTAAATAAAGTGTCAAATATAAAAAAAGTGGTACGTGCAACACACGAATTTGAGTTGCATACTTTGTTTATATTAAGTGAAAATATTCTTCACACTCTCAGAACCAGGACAAAGGTATTGGTAGTAACAGTTCAGGCAGGCAAGGCCATGGAGAATATTTCCCACACCTTCGCTATATATATATGACATATATCATGAACGCATACACCCCCACACATCTATTAGTGATAGAAATTTTGTCAAAACCCTTATAAAGGGATGCCTCAGTGGCTCAGCAGGTGAGTGTGTTTCTTGGGTCCAGGGTGTGATCCTGGGGTCCTGGGATCGAGTCCCACATCGGGCTCCCTGCAGGGATCCTGCTTCTCCCTCTGCCTCTCTCTTTCTCTCTCTCTCTCTCTGTATCTCATGAATAAATAAATAAAATATTGAAAAAAAAAACTTATAAAGATGAAACTTGTGAACATTCATGATCCTACAAATATATGAGCTTTCTAGATATTTTGTTTATTTTCATGAATGTAGTCATTTGAATGATTTTGAGGACAATCTTAGGCACACAGCATTAATACTCTTCACGTAATTATTCTTTAGATAAAACTTCCACTGTTTTATAACTTATCACAATCATGAAGCCTTCTGTCATGGATAACCGACTGGATAAATGTTTAGACACTCCCATGTTCTATAGTTATGTCATTAGAACGAGAGATTTATGTAATTAGCATTGATGCAAAAATAATGCTTTTTTATATATATATATATAAAGATTTTATTTATTTACTTGAGATAGAGAGACTGAGCACAACTGGGGCCTGGGATTCCAGGAGCCTGAGGTCATGACCTGAGCCAAAAGCAGACAGTTAACCGACTCAGCTCCTCAGGTGCCCCAGGAAGGCTTCTTCTAGACCTTTTATATATCGATGCATCTTAAACTTAGCGGCCATCAGAATCCACGAGCAGCCTTACAAAAACACAGAGGCAGGGCCCCACACAGAGCTCCCGAGTTTCTACACAGTGGATCTGGGGTGTTTATGTGTCTAAGCTCCCAGCGGATCTCATGCTGCTGATCCAGAGTCCACGCTGAGAAACATTTTGACATACGTAGTCAAATGCTGAAAACTTTAAGCCATTTGAATGAGTCATGTTAACATTTATTGTTTGAGAAAATACATCCGTGCCTGTGAATCGTAAAGCCGCTGCAATAATAAGAGGTCTCTAGGGTTCGGGATAGGGTGCCTGTATCATGGGTCATTGATTTCCTGCCAGTGGATTCCGAAACAAACCAGCCTTCATCCTTTACACTTCGCTATTTCTCCATTGCCTTTTGCACACCAGATCTGTTTGCTGCTGAACAAACACTTCGAGTTAGCTTGTGACGATGCTGACTGAGAAGCACAGGCCATCGTCAGCTTTGTTACCGGTTGGGATTGCTGGACAAGTATGTTTTTCATATGAAACAAAATGTGTACAAGCACGCGCATGTTTCGTGGCCTTAGGCTCTGGATAGGGGGGGACAAAAACCGCGCAGATGCTAGCAGCAAGAGCTAGAGGTCTGTGAGGGAAAGACCAGAGACACATGTGGAAATAATTAGGAGAGTCTAATACAAGAACTAACAGAAGAAACTACTTAGCCCGCGTCGTGCGCACAAGGAGCTTAAAGTGGCCGGCTCTGTGCCACTGCAAAAGGGGAAATTAAAGCACGTGCATGTGTCGCAAATGTAGCATCTGATGGTGCTAAGGATGTGGCTTCTGCTTCCTGTGCAGAGCCAAGGAGAGAGCCCTGGCGGACAGGGCGCTGTGTGGAGAGCCGGGCCGCAGCTCGCACGGCGGAGATGCCACTCCATTGGGGCTTGGGCCCGGCTCCTACGTCCTCCACCACCACCTTCCTCGGTAGGACTTGCAGGCGCCACCCCTTCGGTTGCCGGGTGCCTGTGCAGTCTCTGCTTTATGCAGCTAATCGTTGGGAAGGAACTGGAACCTGGAGAATGATGGCCAGGCTTGGTGAGACAGGGTCAGCAGGTTCGTTTCCCACATGGTTGCTGGAAGCTTAAAGAGCATCTGCTGTGCAGGTGCCAGAAAGGGCAGGCGAGCAAGGCTTTGTCACCCCTTCCCGAACCGTCTCAATCCCTCCCCTTAGTCGTTTCAATCGGTTCTGTGTAGCCAGTCAGCTCATCCAACCCTCATACCCGGACAAACGGGCAGGGGCCGGAGAGAGCAGGCCTTCCGAATATGGGGTGAAATGATCCTCCTCCTCACTGGTCTCGGGAGAAATACTCAAAGAGCAGAAATTACCAGCACCCAGTCTCCCCGCTCCAGCCCCGCATTCACACAAGTGCACAATTATGTCTAGAAAGCAGATGCAAATTTTAACTCTTCTAACAAAGTTTATTCAGCATCTTTATATTAGACAAAATCAAGATTGCCTGGCATCATACATTTGTACAAAATGCCCTCGGAAAAGAAACCATGTGAAGAGCTTTTTGAATAAGAGTGGGGGTGGTATGGGTCCAGCTGGTGGAAGGAAAATTTTTTGGTACATCCCACAGACAAATTCTCCCCCGAGCCCATCTATATATGAAGAACCAAATCGTGGACAAAGCGTGTCTATGATTTAGGCACTGATGTGCGAGGAAAGTGCTTGGTGCAAGGAAAATATTTTTAGCATGGCCTAAACCCCATCTGAGTTACAAACGCGGGGGGCAGGGCAACAGAGCAGGGGGCAGGGTAGTTGGACAACTGAATAAAAACTCTTCCTGGCACAAGTGACAACATGCAAGTGTCACTTCAGTGCCCGGCGTGTAATACATTTTTGATCCCTTTAAAGGAAACATTCTTGTACAAGCCTCCAGATGCTTGAGAATCAGGAAAAGAAGGGCACATCGCGAGTGATCCTGTGCCTCCCCCTCTCACCACCCATTGATATATCTAGAAGTCTCTACACAGCATTCCCCAAGTGAGGTCCGGCACTACCAGTGATTTTAGGCACCGGGTGAGGGGAATTTAGACGTCACATAGGCATGGCCTGGCATACGTGGAATCTCGTTACGAGGGAAAAAGGGTTTTTGAGATCATCCATAGCAAATACACTGGAAGGACTTGTCATTTTGTAGCTACTGTGACTTTCGCGTCTAAATTAATACTTGTCAGGGGATCCCTGGGTGGCTCAGTGGTTGAACATCTACCTTCAGCCCAGGGCATGACGCCGGGGTCCCGGGATCGAGTCCCACATCGGGCTCCCTGCATGGAGCCTGCTTCTCCCTCCACCTGTGTCTCTGCCTCTCTCTCTCTGTCTCTCTCATGAATAAATAAATCAAATCTTTTAAAAAATTAATTAATCAATTAATTAATACTTGTCTATGTGTCTCTCCTTCATGTGCAAGACACGTATGTATCCCAGCCCACACGTGCACATGCACACGCACCTCAACCAAGTGATCCGACTGCGTGTTCACGTCCTTAGGTGACAGAAGCTGAAAGTCACAACATCTTTGTGCATTTGTTTTACCAGTATCTTCCTTTCCCATAACTATTCCAAACATAAAATAAATATCATGTGTATTTGCCTTAACATTTTCTTTTAAAATACAGTTTTATAAGTTAAAGTTGATTTTTGTTTAGAGGAAAAAAAACAAAGCAGAAACTATGCAGGTAGCGATGCGTTTTTGGAATAAGTTGTGGGAGTTTGGGGTCCAGAGCCGACGGCCAAGAAAGAATTCTTGTGATGCCCTGGTGCAAAATAGTGGGTTTTTTAAAAATGTTTTTAAAAAGATTTTATTTATTTATTCATGAGAGACTCAGAGAGAGAGAGGCAGAGACACAGGCAGAGGGAGAAGCGGGCTCCATGCAGGGAGCCCGATGCGGGACTCAATCCTGGTGTCCTCACTCTGGTCTGAAGGCAGATACTCAACCACTGAGCCACCCAGGTGCCCAAAATAGTGGTTTTATTAAAGCACAGGGACAGGACAGGTCCAGGGGCAGAGAGAGCTGCTGCCCTGGGATTGTGAGGGGCAGCCGACCCTGTACTCTGGGGCTGGGTGAAGTAAAGCTAAAAGCAATTCCAAAAGGACTTTCATTTGCTAAGGAAGACCCCTCGGATCCTGGGGCCTTGCTATCGTCCAACTCAGGGTGTCTTCCCCTCTAGCCAGCCTGAACCCTAAGGCAGCCGGGAGGTCCCTGCAGGGATGCTCTGTTCTACCCCCCTCAAGAATTTGTCAGTGGACCTGAGGTTACAAGGACACTTAATTTTATCTACATTTTCTTCTCCCTTTGTTCCCCACAACAGGGAGTTTAAAGGAATCGTGAAGAAAATGAGTAATGTAGAAAAAGGAAGTTTGGGGACTATTTGTCAACAGATATTAAATTATTCATTAGAATAGCTAATAGTCACCTCAAAATGAAAATAGCCAAAGCAGAATTAATCTCTGAACCTATCCACCCTGCCTGCTAAGCTTTCTCCTTTCTCTCCTTCCTTAAGCTGAGTCATCCGTGTGTCCGCTCTAACTCAAGACTTCAAGGTCTGCTGGAGGCCACTTCCACCTTCATTTCCACAATATGTGCTTCATAAAGTCCCATTTAATCTGCCTCCAGAACACCTGGAAGCATCCAGTCTCTGGAGACCATCAGCTCCTCTCCAGCCACCTTAGCCTGCTTCCATGGTTGCCCACAGCCTCCATAATGGGTGTCCTACAACTCCAGGGATTGTTTTCACATGATTTGGATTATTCCCCTCCATTGACTTCCCTCTACCCTAAGAATAAAGTATACACTGCTTGGGGCACCTTGGGGGCTCAGCAGTTGAGCGGCTGCCTTTGGCTCTGGTCGTGATCCCCAGGTCCTGGGATCCAGTCCCTCTGCTGGGTCTCTGCCCCTCCCTCTGTGTCTCTCATGAATAAATACATACAATCTTGCGGGAAAAAAAATATATATATACATACATATATAGTGCTCATATATACATACATATATAAAGTGCTCGTGGCCTACAGGAGCTCTCGAGTCTCCCCCCTGCCCCCCGTCAAACTTCTGGCCATGTTTTCCCCATCCACCTTGGTTCTGCCCTTTATGTCAGACACTTTAAGTTAGTTTTGTCGTTGAGCCTTTGTAACTGTCTGTATGTCCCACTTCACAATGTTTTGTTAGCTTGTTGCTTCTTGTCCAGATTCCACCTAGATATTAGTCACCTTCACAAAGAGGCTTTTCTTGACCATATGATCTAAATTCTCTGATGAGTGATTTGCCTTCAAAGACCAAGTTTTAATTACTTACATGATACTTAACGACTATTTTTGGCCTGTATATTGATGTGTTTACCGTCTACTTCTCACTAAGACATAAACTCCATGGTAAAGGTGCCCTAGTCTCTTCTGTTTGTCCTGGAACAGAGCCTGACACGTAACACAAATCATCCGGTCATTATTAGTTGCTGTCATTGTCATTGTTTTTGTCATCAGACATCCTAGAATGGCCTGTGTTCTATAACATATTAGTAAATAAATCGGTTTAGGGGGAGTGTATTAGTTTCCGATGGCTGCAATAACAAATTACTACATAACCTAGTGGCTTAAAAGTACACACAGTATCTCAGGATTCTAGAGGTACAGCGTCAGCCCCCACCTTTGTTGTTGTTCTCCTTTTTTGTAATTCAAAAAGTTTTGATTACCAAGGTATCCATTTCAAAGACAGCCATCTGGCATAAACACACTGCCAGCCCCAGAACCTGATGAAGTGATAGCTCCCCAACTCCTTCCCCTACAGCACCCTGTGCCCCTTCACAAGGAAGCTCCTGCTTTAGAGATATTGGTTAACTTCCATAATTGACCATTTGGGCCACTTGACTTTTCTCTTCCCATGCTAAATTCCCACTCTAATGCTTTAAATTCACCAGTAAATAATTAACCAAGGAAACCCTAGGCCTCCACTCTTGACCCCAATAAAACTAGAACCTCAGGCCCATATGCTCTCAGGCTCTCTCTCTCTCATTCTCTCTCTCTTTCACCCCCTGTGAACTCACTGTATGGCCCCAGGTGTGTCATATAATTTCCAGATCTTATAAGTAATTAACATTCATTTTTTCCAAAGTTCCCTGATGGTTGTTGCTGAAGGGAGTCTTGCCATCATCATAAGAACCACAAGGCTCTCTCTAGTTGGAACATTGGTTTGGGGTGGAGAGGGTGTGTGTCAATGAGAAGCTTACCAGGATTCAGGTGAATGCCCCTAGGCATTTCTAGCCAAGAGTATTATCACAGATAGGCTGAAACAGGCAGGAAACAATAGGGCAAATCTAGTTGGCTTAGGTAATTTCTCAGCGTGGAGTCTCCCGAGACTGAAATCAAGGTATGAGCCAGTATACTTTCTGGTCTGGGGCCTCTCAGGAAGAATTTGCTTCTTTATTGGTTCAGGTGGTTTGGAAAATTCAGCTCCATGTGACCTCCAGGACCGAGGTCTCCCTTTCCTTGCTAATTGTCAGCTGGGAGTTATGCTCAGCTTCTGGAGGTCACCTGCGTTCCCCGACTCAAAGCTAGCACGGCAGATCAAGTCCTTCTCACCTTCCAATCTGTCTGCCTTATCTCTCTATCATCTTCCTCTTCCACCACTTCTCTCTGACCCCAGCCAGAGAAACCTCTCTGCTTTGAAAGCCTGGAGTAACAGATTGGGCACATGAGAAGAATCTCCTTATTTTAAAGTCCATAAATAGTTTTATCATCGACGTGTCTTTTGACATGTTAAGAAATATATTCGTAAGGATGACAGCAGAGGTTAAAGCTCATAGGTGCCAAATTCTGGTCAAGCACAGGGAGTCTCCATTTGAGGGGTGGACTGTTCCTGACTTTACTGGTAAAGCCCAGCATCTAGCAGTTTCAGGCATGTTGCCTCATGGTCACAAGATGGCTGCTGCACCTTTGAACATTAAGCTTGTGTTTGAGAAACTGGAGAAAAAAAAGGCCTTTTTCCTGGAGTAAGTCTCCTCTATGCCTTACCTGAGCAGACTTCCTATTATGTTTTACTAGCCCAAGCTGATATATGGCTACAGTTTTTAGAGACACCACAGAAGTGAGTAAACAGCATGTCACAGCTTCCACAGTAAAAGACCAGCAAGGGAGAAAGGAATAGGTAATAGCTTTTGGGCTACCTCTCTGTCTGCCCCCGATACACTACAGGGAATTCAATATAAAAAGAAGGTTATGATTATATTAGTTTCTTAAGAAAAGAAGTCAGCTATTATTTCCCAAGTTCCACCTTCTTTGCAGAATTTATTGACGGTATTCTGGGCTGTGTTACCAGCTGCTCTAATATTTCTGTTTCTTAAGGAGAAGGAGCAATTTTCCCATGCTATTACAGATGAGACACATCCCTTGGAAACTGAGAAGGCATGGAATGATTGACACTCAGCCTGCATTCTTATTTTATTGAGATGTTAGCATGCCACTCATTGGGAAGTAGACTGCTAAATGACATTCACATTTACCAGATGGACTGTCAAGGTAGATGCGGTGTCATCCCCTCTCCAGAATATAACTCAACACCTGATGCCATTTTGTCAGGAGTTTCAGATTTGATGTTCCAGAATAAGTTGGCTCACACCATATAAAATCCTTGTGTGTTTTCCCACTTCGGTTAAACGTGGTGCATCTCTAATTTCTCATCTGAAAATTTACACAATGCCAAGAAAAATCATCTTCAGTCTGCTCCATTTAACTGCATCTTCTCAACGTTATTGGAATATTTTTTTTCTAATATTACAAGTGTGACCTGCTGGAACACTGTGAATAGGGAAATCCAGTTAGAAGTCATATATGAGTTAAAATCCCTTAACTCAAGGGATTTTATTTATAGACCTCAGCATTCTCAAATCTTTTAGAATTTGAAAAGCAAGAAACCCATGATTGCATCTCCTCCTCTGCAAGAGATAAATAAGAGCTTTCCACAGACCCCAATTCTGAGACTATCTTCTTTTTTGAACGAATATAAATTTCAAAGACAGAAATTAACTTCAAATCTATTACTAAGTAAAGAAAAAATAACAATAAAAACTGACATTATATCTCTTACTTCATGTAAAATCTATTCTCACTTATTCAATTCTTGTAAAAATCCCATTCACTAAAATCATATTTATTGCTCTATTCATTTTACAGATTAGGGATCTGAGGTCTTGGTCTACTTGGGCTGCTATCACAGACTACTACAGACTCAGTGGCTTAAACCACAGAAATTTATTTTCTGACAATCTGGAGGCTAAAAGACTAAGGTCATGGTACCAGCATGGTTGGGTTCTAGTGAGAGCTCTCTTCTTGGTTTGCTGATGGCAGCCTTCATGCTGGGTGCTCATATCACCTTCTTGAGCAAATTCTCTGGTGTCTCTTCTTATAAGGGCACTGATCCCATTATACGGTCCCTCTCTCATCCTACATTACCTAATTACTTCCCAAAGGCCCCATCTCCAAAAGCTGCCATATTGGGAGTTAGAGTTAGGGCTTTAGTGTATGAATGCTGAGGACACAAACATCCAGTCCATAACAGGCACAGATAGGCCACATATCTCAGTCAGGTCCAAATAATGAATAAGTGAGGAAACCAATATGGAAACCCACAGAATCAGACTCCAAAATCCTTATTCATAATAAATATATGGTATAGCCTCTTTGGTGTCCCACAACCATAGGCCTTCGTAAGTGGAATAGAAGGAAATAGACACAATGGATTAAAGTTTGTATGGAATTATAATCTCCATATTATCTTCCTTCAACATGTTTTATCTGTCAAAGTAATATATTTACTCTTTCAGCATATTGACTACTGACTGTGTAGTCAGCCTTTCCAAACATAAAGCCCCAGACTTTAAACATTCATAAAATTATAATTAAAATTCATTATTAAAAAAAAAAGTTCAAAAAAAAAGTTCAAAAGGTCTACCCAGATTTGTTAACAATTCTCTGAAGCCTTTAGTCCTTCATTTGAGTTAAAGTCACATTAATTTGGTACAGTGACACTAATTATTGAATCCTGCTAATAGGCTCTGATTGGCTTTTCTTAAAAATCAAAGAAATTTCTTGGAGGTAATTGAACCTGGTCAATCTGTGTAATAATAAGCAATAAACTCCTACCAGAGGAACAACCAACATGATACAAGTAAAAATAGGGGATAACACTGAGGGTTTGTATGCTTAGTGTTATTATTTATTATTTATTAGACCACGGGTCTGAGACTTAATACAGCATGCCATTGTGAATTCTTAACTATTTTAAAGCATAGTGTATTATTTTTGCTCTCCATTTTATAGTTGAGAGTCAGTTTTATATGTCTGATTAACAGGATGAATGCTTGTATTCATCAGCACAATGATTCTACTTTTGTGATCTAATCTAAATCTTAATTAAGTCTATGGGGTTAACATAAGGGTGGAATCAAAGCCAAGAAATAGTTGCCTACAGGACATATCAGATACGATACAGGCAGTGAGAGGTAAACTTGGGCTTTAAGGTCTGAACACTCTGATTTCTAGTAAAATAGCTCACCTCACTTGCTCTGTGGTCTTGCATTCAACATGTGTGACGTTTAGGGATTAGCCATGAGAACAAAATGGATTAATTATTTGCCTTGAGTAAGCTTATAGTCTAGTGTAGAATTATACAATCTATTTCTTAAGGTTCTGTTTATGTGACTTAACTATAGGAGTTATCACTTCTCTATGTAAATCTTCCTTGAAGATATTTGAAAATGAGTCCCAAAGACAATCTTTGGGTAGTGAGCATTTGGAAGACCAAGATGTATTGTACATTGAAGACGATTTTGTATTGATAACAAGATATCTATGAAAGAATACATTTTTATGGTGCACAATGCGATGATTTAATGTACATATACATTGTGGAATGATCACCACAATCAAGGTAATTAATACATCCATCACCTCACCCAATTACTTTTCTTAATAATCTAAATATACAATTTTTATTGTCAATCATACCTCAATAAGGCTGGGGAGGAAAGAATGTTCTTATGATCATATTGTTTTAACCTGTTCCCATCCCCCAGCAGAGGAGAGCCTGAGATATTGGAGTATAAATCATTTATTTTAGAAAGGGAAGGCGGGGGTATGTAGGGAAGAGTGGAATGCTGCAGAGACTGAAACAGGAAATGAAAGAAAGCCAACATGAAGGTCCTCGAAAGGGACATTGTTTTTCCTGATTATGCAACATCTACTGGCCTTCAGATACCAACTGGAACATCAGCTCTGCAGATTTTGGACTTGCCAGCCCTCACAATCATGTCAATCAATTCCTTGTAATAAACCTTCCTACATATATAAATGTGTGTGTGTGTATAATAAATCTCTATATAAAACCTTTCTATATATGTATACATCTATCTATGTGTATATATATGTTTATGTATATATGTTTATATACACACTATTGTTTACAAACTATACACACACATATTCTGCATATATTCTCTCTCTATATATATATATGTGTATACGCACATACACACACAATTGATTCTCTTTCTCTGGGGAACTATGACTAAAATAGGGTATCAACTTTTTTCTAGACTGGAAGTTGTCTGAGTCATTGGCAGACACATGCAGATATCTTTTAGATAAATCTGGGGCAGGCATGGAGATTTAAGTGATGCAGCTCAAGTAAAAGTGCCATCAGGTTATATCTGTGGGAAGCTGGTTTGTTGCAAAAATAGTTGGATTAGAAATTAGGTGGAGAGGATGTGAAATAGGGTGCCAGAGGCATTTGGCACATTTACTTACAAAGAGAAGTTGTATAGCTTCTAAGGTTAAATTTAAGCAAGTCACATAAGCTCTTTTATCCTCCTATATGAAACTGAAGAACTCACAATTTCCTTGTTTATTTCAATATTGTTTTTCCTTCTCTAAAAATCTGATTCTCAATTCCATTGAAATTGTACGTGAAATTAGACATCATAATTGTTTACGCAGAAAGCATCAATGGCTGAAAAGAAAGGAAAAAAAGAAGCAAGTAAACAGAATATGATGTGTCTTTGTCTTTGGTGACAGGATTTTTATTCAATGCATGATTTATTAAAGGAATTTGAGCTATTAAATCAGGGCAAGAGAGAATGAAAATTCATATCCTGTTTATAATGAGGCTTTGAAAATGATGCCAATTCATTAAACAGTCACTTGATGAATATTTATTAAGAACTTACTATATTCCAGGAATTTTGCTATGTAGGAAACATTAGTGAATTGGACAAATGTACTTCCTTCCCGTGTGGAGTTTACTATCTAGTGTGGAGTACAAAGAAAATCACCATGTGAACAGCTTCCCGGGTACACGAAGGTTAAAGAAAGTCCTCCCCAAAGAATATAATATGATCTTTGCTCTTCAGAAATACAGGGCTTCAATAATAATAGAACTCACTTACATACAATTGCCAAGAGCCACAGACACATTCTTTTAGCTTAGATAATGGGAATTTCATGTCAACAGGATCACGAGTGTTAAAAAAAAATGTAAAGAAAAGAAAGGACTGAAACAAAGCCTTGATAGCCATAGTCAATTCTCACTAAGAATTGGAATGTCTTTCCAAAAGTTAGTCTCTCTTACAATTATTTATACATTGAGCGTTTAGTCATCTGGTCTCCTAGCGGTACCTACTCTAGTGTTTTTCCATTAAGGCAGCTTAGTCACTGTCTCTTCTGCCTCTATACTTTGCTGACTTCAACTAATTGCTTCTCTGTATAACTCTTATTGTGGGAGGATGATTGGGCTGCAAATCATCCTTTTGAGTAAGCCTATTATGCCAAGTCCCTTATAGGCTTCTGTGCAATTTGTCAGAAGGCAATGTGTGTTGTGGCAATGGAAGGTGATGGTGTCTAATGCAATAGCCTGCAGCTACTTCTTTCAGAAGGGAAGGCAGTCATAAAACAATAGATTTCTACATTGCAGAGACAAGATGGGTAAACACATTCTTTCATTTTCTCTTTCAATCCAAAAAAAAAAAAGTAAAATAATAAAGATCTGCTCTGCACCAGTGTTATAAGACCTAAAAAAATCAAGGATGTCCTTGATTCATTAAAATTCTAGTTCTCCATTCCACTGAATTTGTTAATAAAATGTAGCTCATGACATCAGGGAGCCTCCTTTTTGTCTAGCAGGTAAAATGGGTATTAAAATAGAATCTTACAAATAAATATGCACCTGAGAAAATATTAGAAATCCCTATGCTCCTCAGACCTGCTTACAATAAACTTCCACCCAATGTTTGATTTCCTGTATCTCCCCCAAATTTCTGTGAGTTCCTGGGATATGCTACATTAGTCTTGCCTTTACCTGTATACTTACATGTTCTCTCATCTGGCTTGCTTCTATACTATGAAAGATCTATGCATAAAAGTCAGTTGTTTCATTGATTTCCAACAACAACAAAAAAACCCTATTAGTTCCTAACCATTTGAAGTTGATTTTTATTGATAATTTTATGAGTCATAAGTTAAGGTTACATCTCATAGGCCATGACCTACAGAGTTTCTCAGTCTATTTAATTTTCTTATTAGGCCCCATATCCAATGAGAGGCTTGAACTCATGACCCCACGAGCAACAGTCACATGCCCTACTTGAGCCAGACACCCTACCCAGCTTCTCTTTCAGATATTTTTGATAGGCAATCTCCAAGAGAGCCCATCATCAAACCCACTTCCTGGCATTCGTACCCTTGTATGACGCCCTGCCTTTGAGTGTGTACTGCAGTTATTGACTTACCTGTAATAAATAGAATACGGAAGAAATGATAAGCTGTCATTTCTGAGATTAGGTTATAAAGAAACGTGGCTATCATGTTTGGTGTTCTCTTACATTCTCTTGGACTGCTTGTCTTGGGGAAGCCAGCTAAGACAGCCCCATGGGAAGGCCATGTGAGTGAGCTTGGGAGTGGAGGGTGTCAGGCCTAACACCACCACATGAATGAACTTGAATATGTATCCTGCTCAGGTTAGCTTTGGAATGACTACAACCCCAGGCAACATTGACTGCTTCCTAATGGGATATCCTGAGCCAGATCCACCAGCCAAGCCACTCTCAGATTCCTAACCTACAGAAATTGTATAATAATAAATGTTTGTTGTTTCAAGCTATTAATTTTAGGGGGGTAATTTGTTATCCAGCAGTAGGTAACTACTACACTTTTCAGTCAGTTAACTACTCACTGAAGGTGTATAAAGAATAGGCTTAAGTACTACTGTTCAATACACTGACAGTAGAAAGAACTGGAAATTGTTTCTGCTCTCAAAGAGCTTCTGAACTATTGAATGTAAATCAGGATCTAGATAAATAGATAAATAGAAAGTAAAAAGGAAGAAATCTGGGGGATCCCTGGGTGGATCAGCAGTTTGGCGCCTGCCTTTGGCCCAGGGCATGATTCTGGGGTCCCAGGATTGAGTCCCACGTCGGGCTCCTTGGATGGAGCCTGCTTCTCCCTCTGCCTGTGTCTCTGCCTCTCTCTCTCTCTCTCTGTGTCTGTCATGAATAAATAAATAAAATCTTAAAAAAAAAAAAAGGAAGAAATCTGATCAGGGAATATCCCATCCCACCCCAACCCCGCCTTTCTTTTTTGTTTCTCTTTAGACTCTTTCCTGTTGATCTCTATCAATTTCATTAATGTGCTGAACCCAAATAGTGAGCTTTATAGGAAAACTGAAGGGTATTGTCTGCACATATTTTTAGGTTAGCAGGTATCTGAATTTCAGCACAGTTGTAGTAAATAACTGGGACTAAGGTATCTTAATTTTTCCTGCTGGAATCCTGCTTACATTTGACAATGTTGTTTTATGCCAAGCATAAGAGGCTTAGCCAACAGAAGAAAATCTCTTGAGACAGCAGCGTGTTGCAAGCCTGAGCTGAGCATTATAAGGCATACCTCGGTTTTCTTTGTTTCATTGTTTATTTTTAATGTGCTAGATTTGAGATTAAACTGTTTCACCAAAGACCATACAGGCTTAGACATAACCTTGTTAATCAGCTGACTCTGCAGCCTCATTTTTCATTGTCCATGGAGGCTCTAGGTTCCAGCCCTATGATAGCTTTTGCATCATCCTGTGTGTTCTAAGACCTCCGCTAACCTCCAGGCCTTAGAACATACTGTTTCATCTGTCTGAGATTCTTTTCTCCATTTACCTGGTAAAGCCTACTCATTCTTTAGAACTGATGCACCAAGTCTTCCAGGATGTCATCCATAAGTGAATTCAGAGGATTCAATAGTTTCCTCTTCCTGTTAGAACCTTTTACGTTATTTTAAATTGTTTGCTTAAATAGTAAGACCAGAGAATGGACACCATGGAGCCCATAGGCTATACAGACTCTACTCAGTCCCCAGACAATTTTTTTTTTTTTAGTAAAACAAAGCAAAATAAACACAAAACTGATACTGAGTATTTTTTAAGAGTTTAAGCTCACAAATTCTCCTAATCTGCACTGCTTCTTACTGGTTTGTAAATGGCTGGCATTCCCAGTTTGCATTACTTGCCTAACTCTGTGGTGTTTATATCTGAGACCTGTGGCCCTTGAAGACAGGGACATTTTCTTGTTCATTTTCATATCCATAGTATCTGTCATAGTTCTTGGCACATTTGTGTGCATTTATGTAAGCAATTACTGAGTGAATGAATGAATGAATGAATGAGCAGTTTAATTATTAACCAATAAACTGTCATACTCTAAGCTCTGTATGATTAGGATGATGTCCTCTCTCTAGCTTTGATGTCTTCAAGCTGTTTGCCAGCTTTGTTCTCCACAGGGAGCCATTCATCAACATTCTGATGAATGAATGATTTCCAAATAAGCTCTAGAGAGCCAATCCGCTGCCAGTCCCCTGTATTTCATCTTCTCAGTACCATCCTCCTTTTAAAAAATTCCTCTTTATTTTGTCCTTATATTATAAATGAGATCTTTCTTTTAAATAGAAAGATCCATTTTTCCCCCCAGCTAAGAAAGAGAGGAAAACACATATGTTACACTCAAAACCCAAAACTCTTACTGATACCAATATTTTCTTAAATGATTTTTCTTAACTGCCTACTTTACCATGCAAGACTCTTTTCTGGCAAGAGATGGTAGCCTGACCCCAACAAATTTAACCATGAGGAATTTTTTTGGCTGACCCAGCCTAGAAGAGAGCTAGTCTTAGCAGTGACTCCAGAAAAGTACACACCTTATAATTTTTGTTTTCTCTTCTTTTTAAATGTGATTCTTTTTCAGACCATTTTTTTTCATAGTATAAGAGTCCTGTATACAAGGGCTTAAAGCTTAGCATCCTATCCTTTCCGCACAATTGAAATTGAATCTCGAATTAAAAATGTGTGAGAAGAAGAATCAAGAAGAGTTGATTGGTCCAAGGAAAGCCAAGTGCTCTAACCGGGCCAATCCAACAGGTCAGAAGATTATGATAGGCTCCCTCCTGAGTCTAGGAAGACTTGGTACCTTGTTTAGCAAGCTCCTGTGGAATGATATGAATTGAAAGAGAAGCTGGAGGTGGTTTGGGTGGGTCTGAGCTTTCCTGCACACAAAAAGCAAGGAATGTCCATGATGACTATCTATGTGCCAGGAAGCATGGATAAAAAGGAGAATTAAATGTGGTCTATGACAGAGAGGAATTCCCAATCAAGTTGTAGTGTCAGGTCATATCATTCTAAGTAAAGAATTATGAATAAAATTTAAAGGCAAAAATAAGTGTTTATTAGAGTTATTTCTTAGAGTTATTACTATTAATGTTATATCTTGTGTTTCAAGTGAGCATAACTCACTGTGATTTTCTTGTTCTGTCTTTGGGAAATTTTAGCAAATGTATATATTGACATTTTCCTTCCCAGATTCTTACCCCTCTCTTCTATCAATCAATCAAAGTGAATTATCTTTAAAATGGACTTGGAGCTTAGAAATAAGAGGTTAGAAATGGAATCACCCTAGACAAAATAGGACCAAAACTGATTATTTTGTGCCCGAGAGAAGAAGCCCATAAAATTTCACTTCCAGAGAGTCAAGTGTGCCATTTTATTATTAGAGGAAGTATTTTTTTAAGTGTTTCAGGGGCACCTGGGTGCCTCAGTTGGGTAAGTGTCTGCCTTCAGCCCAGGTTGTGATCCCAGGGTCTTGGGGTTGAGCCCCACGTTGGGCTCCCTGCTCCAGGTGGGGGTGGGGGGTGAGGGTGGGGGTCTGCTTCTCCCTCTCCCTCTGCTCCTTGTCCCCATTTGAGCTCTCTCTCTCTCTCAAATAAATAAATAAATATTTTTAAAAGAGTGTCTTAAGCTTTTCTGACAAACTCTTCTCCTTTAGCTCCTCTTAAAGACTTCAGTGTCACCAATCTTCTAATATAAAAATTAGCAGTAAGTGTAGTGAGAAAAATTGGGAAAGGATCATACTTAGGAAAGCTAGACATGCGGAGGTCATCCCAGATCCCTCTTCCTCCCTCCCCTCCGCCCTCATTCTTCATTTGCACCTTTGCATTTACATCAGTGTTTCTCAACAGTGCACAGAATAGCTCCCCACAACAAAGAATTATCTACCTTAAGACATCAATCGTTTCAAGGTTGAGAAACCCCACTGCCGAATTTACCTCTAGAGAACATTCCAGGTAAGTCCACTGCCCTCTGTCCTCAGTCCTACCATCCTCTCTCTCATGATGCCTTTCAGTTGCTTCCTTGTTGGTTTCACAAACTCCCCTCTTGTCTCCTTTAACCTCTGCTGCATAAAGCAGCCAAGTGAACTTAAAAAAAGAAAAAAAAAATCAAAGTCTACTGTGTAAATACCGCTTAAGCCTGTCCAATAGTTTACCATCACCCTTAGGGAGAGCTGGAGAAACAGGCAGGGGCCAGATCACATAAAACCATGTAAACCAAGTTAAGGAGTTTGAATATCACTCTCATTCTCTTCTCTTTCCTTAGCTCACCACCTTTCTGTAATCTTCTTTCTGTTTTAAGAATATCCCAAACTCCTGGTTTGTGGCTTTATGGCTTTGGTACTTTTTAATCCCTCTGTTTGAAGTGCCCTTTCCGTGGATATCTACTTAATTAACTTTTTCCTGTCATTCAATCCTCAGAGAGAGCTTTTCTGTCTAGTTTGAAATTGCCCACACTTTCATGTCCTCTCACTTTCGATCCACTGTCTATCTTATTTATATTTGTATTCATCTATGTGAAATTTATCTAATTTTTTTTAAATCTTTGTGAAGAGTATTATCTAAAACAGGACTTTTAGATCATGGTAAAAACGATAATCCCTATTCCTATACTTCATAAAGAAAGCCCATGTAGTAGGCAGAAAAAATGTTTCCCCAAAGGTGCCCACTTTCTACCTGTGGATCTGTCAGTTTACTTGGGAAAGAATTAAGGTTACAGATGGTATTGAGATGGCTAATCATCTGGCCCTGAGATGAGATTATTCTGGATTATTCAGGTGGCCCAATGTAATCACAAAGGTCTTTATAAGTGGAGGAGGGAGGTAGGAGAGTCAGTATCAGAATGATGTGATGTGAGAAACACTTGGCTGGCCTTTGTTGACTTTTTGATGTAAAGGGGCTTCCAACCAAGGATACAAGAAGCCTCTGGAAGCTGTTAAAAGCAAATAGATGGACTCTTCTTTAGAGCTTCTTGAAGGAACACAGTCCTGCTAACACCTTGATTTTATCTCTCTGTAATCCACTTCAGGCTTTTGACCTTTAGAATTGTAAGGTTGTATATTTGTGTTGTTTTAAGCCACTCAATGTGTGGTCATTTGCTATATCAGCAGTAGGAAATTCACACAGCCCCTGACATCTTTACCTTTTCACCTTGTTTATGCTGGTGTCTCCAGGGTTTAGAGCTGTACCGGAACACATTATAGGCACTCAGTTTACTCATCCATGGAGTGAGTGAAAAACAGATATAAACTGAGTTAAATACCATAGATTTGAGCTCTAAGTCGACTAAATAATTTTGATGTTTAAGGCAAATTACTCATCCCATCTCCCTCAGTTCCAATAACTTCGTTTTTACAATAAAGAATATGACTCCTGAATTTTAGGTTTTTGGGGAATTTTAGGTTGGTGTCCTTTATGAGAGTCCTTAAGAGGGAGCTCTGGCTTTCTTCTGTTTATATACTCCAGAGTGTCCTATATATACAAGATCAGTTTGAGTCAGGAGAAAGTATAGATTATAATTAAAACAGGTCTTCATGGGATGTCTGGGTGGCTCAGTGGTGAAGCCTCTGCCTTTCTCTCAGTGTGTGACCCGGGGTGGGGGTGTCCTGGGATTGAGTCCCGCATTGGGCTCCCCATAGGGAGCCTGCTTTTCCCTCTGCCTGTGTCTCTGCCTCTCTGCGTCTCTCAGGAATAAATAAATAAAATCTTTGAAAAGAGAAAAAACAAAAAACAGGTCTTCATCTTGTCTATTCAATCATCCATATTACCCTGTTTAGTTCTTACTTCCCTTAGAGCTTGAAAATGAAGTAAAATTTTATTAAAAAAGAAAGAGGGGTGCCTGAGTGGCTCAGTTGGGTAAGCATCTACCTTCTACTCAGGTGATGATCTCAGAGTCCTGGGATCAAGACCCCTGAGGAGAGTTGGCTCCCTGCTCAGTGGGGAGTCAGCTTCTTCCTTTCCTTCTGCCCCCCCCAACTTATTCACTCTCACTAGCTCTCAAATAAATAAATAAAATATTTTTTTAAAAAAAAGAGTACTGAGATTTCCTCACTGTTATGATTCTCTGACAGAACAAGATGACAAAAAATAAGCATATAGGAGGTAAAATTATTATTTTTTTTAACTTTGAATCACTACGTGGACATCAGATGTCTTCTGAAAAGAGGAGAAGTGTTGGAGTTTATTAGCTTTAGAATCAAATAGACCTCTGGTCAATTTACTTTGTTCAGAAATATCAAATAATTGATATTTCTATCAAACAGGTGCCTGGAACTTTAACCTTTAAAAAATTCTCACGCAAATTTTTCTTGGCAGAGAGACAAATTCCAATAGCACATAACTTTTAGAGTTGACCCCTAATGCTTGATCTATATTATCCACTGATAAAATAATGACAAGATTGCAAGTCAACATAAATAAGACAAAACGGAAGATCTAACCCAAGGGCAAAGGAACTGTTTTGTGCTAACAAGGAATGAATGGGTAACTGGTTCTGTTGTTGGCTCCAATGTCTAAACAGCTGTAGACTTTATGCTTTTATTTATTCTTTTGAATGTTGCTAACTGCGAAACTCCACCGAATAGATTAACATACCCATTGTCTTTCTAAATTGTCACATCTCTCTGTATGCGGGAGGGTGATCAGCACAACCATTTGATTTCAGATTGCTCAATGTGGGTGCTTTTCTAGGCTGAATGCTCTGTGTTTAATTGGACTAAATGGCCAACCAAACCCCTGGAATATAGGAGGAAGTCTCTGAAACTAGCACTTGAACGTATAGCCTATAAGGATGCTACACAGCTTGCAATTAATTTAATGCCATGTATTTAGCACGGTTGCTGACTGCCAGAAGCTTTGTGTTCTGCTAAATATCTACTCGTTAAGCATTTGATTTCCTTGTGAAAAAGTATCATGTTATTTCCATTTGGAAATGGAAATGAACTATTTCTACTTTGTGTGTGTGTGTGTGTGTGTTGTAGTTCATTTATAGATACAGAGAGTGTATTTTTCCTGTGAAGCTAATTAAACAAGACCAGACTGAGGTGGCTCTAATGCCACGGTGGCCTACATAGGCAAACAAGAATCTCAGCTTGTACGTGCTTCAAGATTGCAAACTTGAAACTCTGAGGACAGCCAGTCACAAACAGCCAACTAGGTTTTAAGCTGTAGCCAACCAAATGGTTTCCTTTCTTTCATTTCTGCATTTTCTCTGTATAAGTCTTCCCCTGGCTTCTGTCTGTGGAGTGCTCCTAACTATTTGTGGTTTGGTTCTGCCCCATTCCAAGGGATTTTTGCTCAAAGAAATTCTTAAAATTTCTGATATGCCTCAGTTTATCTTCTACCACTCAATATCCCCAAGCTCTTTTGATGAGGTGCCACTTGGAGGCTGCTACCCAAGCAAGTCCTACTGTAATCCTTAGAGAAGCAGATCTAGAAGTAACAGGTTGTAGGGGCATTTTCCAACCGGTTTTGTGATTTATTACTATTAATACAGTTTTGAGGCTCAATGATACATTTAATAAATTTAGCCAAATAGGTGTCTTATTAGTTTAACAATATCGATGCATTCAATATATATATATCAAGTACCTTCAGTGTGAGTGGGGAGTGTTTGCCAGAGTGCTAATAATTTTGCATTTGTCAAAACATATGGGAAGGTAGGAACATGTGAGTTTCATTCATCATTGATTTTGTTTCCATTAAGCTTTGAAAACTAGTGGATGACAGAGAAAGAGAGGTGCTATCTTTGCAAAACTGATTCAAGAACCTCAAGTATGAACTTCTAGTGTTCCTGGAAAAATGACTTAACTGGATCTTATAAAGTATTCCTTTTTTAAACATTATTAATTACTTTTTGTCTGTTTCTTTAAAAAACAAAACTAATTGGAGCTCTTTGGATCATCGTTCTTGAGTGCTGATATCACAGAAATAAACTATTTTTTTTACATTATTCTTGGTTTTTTTCTCCTGCATTTATGTTCATGTAGATATGATAGGAATCATAGGGTTTAGAATGACATTTAAGTCAGAATGACATTAAAGTCATTCTTGATATTTGTGAACTGTGTAAACTTGAGCCAGTAAACAATCCCCAAAAAGTTTTATATATCCTTATGTATGTGTAAGGATCATTGCATCTACTTCGAAGAGGTGTAATGAGGGCTAAAGGAACAAATACTTGAAAAGAGATAAAACTAGATATCACATAGTGAGGTCTTTACATTAGTAGAAAAGGATCACAATATCCAGTCAGTCTAAACTCTTAGTATCAAACATTTCAGGATTCAGAAACTTCTTTCCAGATTTTAGGAAGATAATATCGAGCATTTATTCCATATTATATAGCACCGACACATTAATAATTCAATAATTTTTTGAATATTAAGACAGATTTTTAAAATACTACAATTGACTTACATCTTTTCAGGTCAGGTCCTGCCATACAATGAGTGTAGGTCAGGTCAGATTTTGCATGAACAAGTGACAAAAAATGTATTAAGAGCTTTGGGGTTTCAGAAGGGAAGTTTATCATAGGTCTTACAGGAGGTGATATATTTTAAATGCTTAGCAAACATCTGGCTATAGCCTGGTGCATATTAAGTGCTCATCCCTCCTTGACCTTGTCTCTTTCCTTCTCCGTAACACGCAGGCCGTTTCTACCTTCCCCAGAGATCTAGGCTTCAAACAGTGAGTCTCCCTTTTGGAAAGCCCCGTGTTTCAGCGTGAGTTCACCCAGGGCATTGGGCTTCCACACAGCTTTTTCCCTTCAAGATTTCTGCCATTCCCTAAACATTCTCATGTCTTCCTCCTCATCCAACGTTTTCCCTTTCTATGAATTTCCTACCTCCTGACATGTCATTTAAGGCTGTCTCTGACGTTCAAGTCAATGGGTTGAGTCTAAATCATTAGGAATGTTCCCTAACAAAGATTTTTCCAAGTATAGTCATTTTTATCCCTTTTCTGGATTCATGACGATTGCAGAATCAGGTGAGGGTTGTTCTATAACACACATGTGTATCTATGTAAATGTGTGTGTGTAGATAGATAGATCGATAGATGTGTCCCATATCGGTATAGATGTGTCTACATATCATACTATAGGCACTCATTTATATCTATGTCTGTAACTACGTCTATATATCACACAGGTACCGTGTATGTACACACACACACACACACACACACTCACACACGTTTTTCCCCTTGGGGATATAGACCTAAGACAAGACTGAGCTGTGTCTTCCTGACCTATATTCATTGAAAAGCTGTGAATGTCTCAATGATTAGTCTGAGATTAGCCAGTGGTGGAGGCAGGAGAAAAGCTGCCTCCTATGCCTTTAAAATCTCCTTCCTTGAAGGGCAACTCATAAAAAACACTCGGTGGATATTTAAAACAGTTTCGGCATCATAATAGGCTCTATTCTGGGTCACTTTGTACACCCAAATTGTTTTTTTGAGACTATTAACAATGTCATGCTGAGCAATTTAATAAACACAATCAGTGGTAAAGCCTGTTACTTTTGTTTTACTGGTTTGAAAAATCATCCTCCTATATATCTACTCATGGTTATACGCCTGCCTACTTAACTCGGGAATCTTGAAGAATAACTTCTGCATATATGATGGGGATCTTTTATTCCTGGGTGACACAGCCTATTCTGCAGTTTCTATTCACACCCAAATTGTTCTTGAAGAACAATTCAGGCATCATTTGTGGGGGCCTCCCACACTCAGAATAGGTTAATAGCCAATGTCACCTTCACTGGGCTATTCTTTGGATAGAGACCATTAAGGGAAAGAGCTATTTCAGTGAGTGGCATATTAAAGTTCTAGCCCAGAGCTCTGTCTGGCCCTGGTTCCAAAATAAGTGATGGTGGCTCAGTGAGGAGGCTGCATTCCTACCATCTCAAGATGTAAGTACAAGGGAATCTAGCCAGAAGGCAGAAGCTTGGGATGGGTGGGAGGCCTGCCACGATCCAAAAGGAGCAGGACGCCTTCTCACTCCAACTCCCCCCTCTCCAAGTACCTCTGCCCACCAGACACCCATCTCCTGCTCGCTCTCTTGTCTCCTCTCCTCTAGCCCTTTATACTTCCCATTAGCTATTGACTCACTCATTCAAGACGAGTTTATTAGTTCAGACCTGGAATCTTGCCTCTGAACTAATTTCTCTGCCCTCCGCTTATTTGTCTCAATATCTGTGTCCGTGAAATGTTATTTTATTTTATTTTATTAGATTATTTATTTATTTATTCATGACACACAGAGAGGGAGGCAGAGACACAGGCAGAGGGAGAAGCAGGCTCCCTGCAGGGAGCCCCATGCGGGACTCGATCCTGAGACCTGGGGTCACATCCTGAGCCAAAGGTAGATGCTCAACCACTGAGACCCCCATGCGTCTCATGAAGTGTCATTTTAGACTGAAGCATTGGGAAAAGCTTTGTTTCTCCCCAAATAACTGGTATGCTTACTGTATGTGGAAAATAAAAAAAGTGATAAAACAGGCCATGTTTCCCTTTAAATTTTGGCTGCCTGGAAGCTCAGAGCCACTTATTCAGGTTAATCAAGAGTCTGAAGGTTTGCTGTAAGGGCGTCTTTTGGTGTTTTATTCATCACTCAGCCCAGGTCTGAAGGTCACATTCTAAAGTATACGTTCCCTGGCCCTAACCTCTTTTTTTTTTTTTTTCTTATTTGAACTAATTTGCTCTGTTCCCATTTTTGACTCCAGTTGAACAGAACTGGATTCATCATAATCCTTTGTTCATATTGTACTTACATTTTCTTTTTTCTTTCTTTTTATTTTTGCAGGTGATCCCGTAGTACAACAAATCCTTTGTGGAATGAGCAAGGTATAAATAAATTACGAGTAAGTAAGCAATACCTTGCAGCAGGAAGAAAATGACTGCAGAAGCAGGACTGGGAGGGAGGAGATCTAAATGGCTGTGCCTGACACACCAGACTGGGGAGGAGGTGGCACTTTCTGGGGACTAGGAGAGTGAAGAGATGAGAGGAGGTGGGTAAAGTGGAAAACAATTATGCTTCCCAGGGAGAAATTCTGAGTGGGGACCGTCCACCGGTTTGTAGGAACCAAGAAATCTTACATTCAGTGTAGGGGCTTGTCTGTTGTAAAGACTTTCCCTCTGCCACAGCGAAGCTTCGGTAAATCCTGCTGCCACGACAGCCTTGAATTGATAGGACTTGGGGGAAATGATGGTTTCCACTGTGAGGCTTGCCAGCCGTTGAGACGGGATGGCAGGATGAAGAGAGCAAGCTAGGTTGTGAGGCCGTGATAAAGCAGGTGGGGATGAGGACCCCGAAGGAAACAGTCAAGCCTCAACATATGGGAAGAGGCTTGAGCTATTACCCTTTCCTTTTCTTGTTTCTTTCCTTTTTCATCGCTCTTCTCTTTGCTTTCCCCTCTGCTGTCCTTTCTTTTTCTTTCATCCATCAGCCCCTCTCTTGTTTATAATCTGCCATTCTCCCTTCCTTCTCAGAGAGCCTTTGACTATCTCCTAGGTGTGGAGGCTCTGCTAGGCTGTAGGCAGTGAAGACTAGGGAGGAGACGGGTGGCTTCTGGAGCTTACATCTCAGCAAAGAACATATAAGAAAAATTAAAAATAAAGGGAGTAGAGTTTATGATTAGCACTATCATGAAAATCATCAAGGTATACAGAGAGAGAGAGTGTATAAGACAAGTGGGGTAGAGTAAGAGCTTTAATCATCAGGGAACATAGTTCTTAAACTGTGCAAATTCATACCTGAAGCAGCGGAGGCCCCCCTCAAAAGCTGGAGCAACTTGGGGCATCAGATCTCATTTCAATGTTTATTGTCGTTGTGGTGTTGAAATTGGGTACAGGAAGGAAAGGAAGTGGGTTTACAGTTGTGCATTCTCTATGTAGGTCTTGATTCCCTTTTCTTTCTATTTAACTGTTCAAAATTTGATGCCTTTATGTAAAAGCAAATAGAGTAGCTTCTCAAAAAGTTTTAAAATGTGAACGTACTTGAATATTTTGTCACTCTTCTCTCTCTCTCTCTCTTTCCTACACACAAAATCTCCAAAGCAGCCAATTGTCTACATTTCGATTAAATTGATGCTGCTCTCTATATGCCACAAGAGGAGAAATGTGTAGAAATCAACTGTACTATGGATTGAGTTTATGGATTCTGTGTCACTGGACTATTATTTTCCTTCAACCATACTTTCATTTAATGTATAAATCTTGGGTATTTTTATAAAAATTTGTTTCCAGAAAATATATTGGTTTCTCTAAATTAGGAGTCAGAGCTGTTAAAATTAAACATTACATTAGCCCTGCCATGAGTAAGACAAGTTTTGAAGATACTTTCTTGTTTTTTTGTGAATTAGCTTGTGAATAGCTCCTATCTTTCTAGTGACTTTTTATTTTATTTTATTATTTATTTTATTTATTTGAGAGAGAGGGCATGAACGGGGGCAATGGGAGGAGACGGGGGGAGGTGCTGAGGGAGAGGGAGAGAGAATCTCAAGCAGACTCCGAGCTGAGTGCACAGCCCGATGTGGTGCTTGATCTCAGGACCCTGAGATCATAACCCAACCTGAGATCAAGAGTTGGATGCTCAACCAACTGAGCCACCCAGGTGCCCCATTTTTTTTTTTTTTTTAGTGACTTTCTTGACTAGCATACTAATGTTTATCATGACCAGAGAGGCAAAAAAGCAAAAGGCTAGAATTCAAGGTTAGTTATCAACTCTGAACCAGAGAATTATCACTTAATACTGTCTTTAAAAAATATAATAATAATAATAATTATAGTAATGGCTCCCACCTCCCCACATTCAGACATTTTGCATAAATTGACTATTTAATCCTAAGAACCTTATGAAATTAATATTATTGGCTTTCTCTATATGAAATAAGGAAACTGAGGCTTAGGAAAATTAAATAGAAAAATCCATAACTAGTGTGTGTCAATTGGAGGGAGGTTAATTCAAGGTTAAAAAAGAGGGAAATTGTGTAAAAAATGACTTTCTGACTCCATAACTCCAAAATGTATTGTCTTCATTGCTGGGCTGGGGTATTGCACTCTAGTCAAAGAAAACGGTAGACTCGTATACAAATAGTTGAGAGTCTCACAGGAGCTCCTACAAGGGAGGTGCTCAGAAGATGCTGAGTGAGGAACAGAGGCTGCACCATGGGAGTCTGCACCTGAGGTCTCGGGGTGCAGGAACTAGGGAGTGAGAGGTATGCAAAAGCAGCAAGTAGATAAGGTAGGTATTTAGTCCAAGTTATTGTACCACTGAATCCTCAGAACACCTGCTTGAGAGTAGGTTTTTCTTTTAAGATTTTATTTATTTATTTGAGAGAGAGAGAGATACCATGCAAAAAAGCAGGGCAAGGGGCAAGCAGAGGGAGAGGGAGAAGCAGACTCCCCACTGAGCAGGAAGCCCGATGTGGGGCTCCATCCCAGGACCCCAAGATCACGACCTGAGCTGATGGCAGATGTTTCACCGACTGAGCCGCCCAGGTGGCCTCTCCGAGTAGTTTTAATATCTTATTTTGCAGATGAGGAAATCAGATGTAGAGAAGGTAAGTGACTTGACGCTTACTAGCTGACTGAGTGACCTTGCTCAGAGCTTGGTTTGTACTCTCTTTTTATTTTTATTTATTTATTAAAATTTTTATTTATTTATTTATTTATTTGAGAGAGAACACGTGCAGGGGGAGGGGCAGAGGGAGAGGGAGCCCCAGGTAGGGCTCCATCCCAGGACCCCGGGGTCATGACCAGGGCCTAAGGCAGATGCTTAACCCCCGGAGCCACCGATGCCTCTGTACTCTCTTTTTCAAATGGAGAACAAACAACCCCCTGTGGAATTATTATTAACTAACGCGAGCTTTAGAGTTAATTCATGTGAAATGACTGTTGGAATAACTAGTGAATAGCAAACACTTCCTAATGATCACAGTTCCTGTCTATTAGCACCATCACCGTCACCTAAAGCTACTGCTCTTTTCGCTTCCTCCTGTGAAGGCTTCCTGACAACGTGGCCCTTGTTTCTCTGCGACAGTGAATCATCACCCTCCGTGAAACCAAATGTCTCTCCAGAAGGCAGGGACGTTGTCCGCACAGGTGGAGGATGTCAGAGGACAGTCTTCGGACGTAGGAGTCAGGGGCCTTCCGTGGGTCAGGGAACTGTGGCTGCCCTAGAGATGCTCCTGGCACCACTGCAGCTCTCGCAGGGCTCTTCCTCGGGGAGCGGGCTCCCCACTGGCTGCTCCCAGCCGGACTCTGAAGCAGGCTGGTTCCTGGAAGGCACAGGGCCCTCCGATAGGACCATTCATGCCTTGGCTCCAGGACTCGCTTGTTTGGGCAAAACTTTCTTACCATAGTGCTGCTAAAAAGTCGGATACATTTTCTGGGCATTCGTCGCTTCCCTCTTTACAGGAATTTAAGGGGCACTGAGGTCTCGGGGTGCAGCAAGGCCCCCCTCTGCGTCTCCCCATTTTTTTCCTTTATACTGCTTCTTACAAAAACAATTTCCTGACGTCTGGATTTTCACCTCCAGTTAACATGATCTTTGAACAATTCATCTATTCTTGAGCCTCTCTCTCTCTCTCTCTCTCTTTTTTTGCTAACCTGAAAAAAAGACAGGGTTATAGTAGCTGACTCCATTAATTGCTTTAATTTTATGATTCTAGAATTATCAAATGCTGACTATAATGTGGATCAGCACATTGTTTCTTATATTTCAGTGCTAGATCATAGTGGTGCTGAATGGTTATTCCATGTGTAAATTATTCTTTGATCTAAGAACAAATATTGTTTTATCAAAGAGTAAATATTGCTTTGATTTTTGGCTCATGGATACCAACATATTGCAACATAACAACAACAAAAAAAGTATCTTTGAAGATTTGCCATCATTAACACTTGTGATCCAGAACTACTTATGTAATTTTGGAGTAAAGCATGAAATGTCTTCCTAATTGGCTTCTTGTTTTCCAAATTAAAAATGCTTCCAAATTAAACAAAATTATATATCCATTATTACCATCAGAAGCCAACTTAATATTCAACTATTCTCTTTTGTTAGTTTTGAATTAGCGGCAATAGTAGCAAAGTTTTAAATCCAATCATGATAAAAAACACAATCTTACTCCGAGGTAGATTGCTCCTTCTTAAGTCAATACCTGATTCTTTAAAAGCACAATAGTTGTATTATTCACTTAAATGACAAATAGATCAAATATAGGATTTTTAATACAGAAGGGAAAGGTTATGGTGTTTGTGCTACAACTATAAGAAGCAATAGGTATTGTCTGTCCTTAATTAAGAGGCGAACACTGATAATCCATCTTTATCAATGGAATGGTACATGAGCCTGAAAACCTGCTAGATGTAATCTAAAATGGAGTGTTGAGATTTTCCAAAATCTCTTACGCATTATCTCAGTGTACGACTATTTTTTATAATCTTATTCTAAGGCTATGATCAATGAGAACTTTAAGAAGGATTTAGTGGTGATGATAGGATTTTCTTCTCTTGAAAGATGCCACACTGGGGGAAAATGCATTAATGGGAAAGAAGTTTTGAAACTTGTTACTTGATAAAATTTTACAATACATGGTTAAAAGATTTGTTTTCAAAAGATTGTAAAACCCAATTTTTGAAGGTAATAGTCTTGATACAATGTCATGTTCAACCTTGACATACAAGAACTGAGGTAATTGTCATTCCAGATCCCGAGGTATCCCAAATGAAAATGCAAAGAATTTGTGCTTAAGCAAAGTTTGCCAATAACATGTTTATTTACATCCATCTTAGCTGTGAGAACTGCATTCAAACTTTATTAAAATAATTTATATTTTAAACATTTTCATTGCATTTGTGGATTTATACAAATTTGGGTTCTATTCAAATGAATTAAGGAGAAAACAGATGTATCATTAGTGTTCCTGGAAATCAGATCCAGGAGTAAAACCGCGCCGGCTGTCTGGTAGGAGTAACCTGCCTGCGTACAATTTGGGATCAGATTAGCTATCACTTCAGTTAGAAAACCAATTGCAAAAATATTAGCCGTCTTTCTAGATGAAAGTCCAATTATGATCACGGGGCCAGAATGCCAGCAACATTATTTGGAGGAATTCATACCATTCATCAACCCCAAGGTGAAAGCTGAAATGTTTAGTCCTGCTGGACCAACTTGGTCCCATTTGGCAGGTTGCACTTGAATTTCAGCAATTACCATGAAAGTCTAAAAAATTTGATTAAAAAAGTATAGTTGTCCAAGATTATTTCATTCTCATTTTTAAATGCATTTGTAATGTACACTAATCCTCAACTCCTCGATAAGTAGAGCTGGACTCAATAAACGTTCATGGAGAAGGTTCCCTTTCAAACAAAATATTTTTCCTTGCTTGGTGCTTCCTGTATATTCCACAGTGACTACATTTATCTTTCTCTCTCAACCTCTCTGTCTTTCAAAGGAAGTAATACACACGCACACACACACACACACACACAGACATCTGAACATGTATGTATATGTTGTGTGTGTGTGCACGCACGTGTGTATGTGAATCCTTTAAAAAAATCCAAAAAAGGTTTAATTGTCTTCAAATACTTGAACTCATTATTACTGAACATATTCTTCACTTGGAAAGCCTCTTTCCTTCCTGATCCTAGCTGCATTTTAATTCTAATAGACTTATTCTTTTTTTTTTAAGATTTTATTTATTTATTCATGAGACACACACACACAGAGGCAGAGACACAGGCTCCTTGCAGAGAGCCTGATGCAGGACTCGATCCTCGGGATCACATCCTGAGCCAAAGGCAGATGCTCAACCACTGAGCCCCCAGGTGTCCCTTTTTGACTTATTCTTGTCTGATTTCCTGCTTGCTTATTTTGCTTTGGACTTTCTCCCAATATTGCCAGGCTTTCAGGCCCACAGCCTTCCTTACCCCTATACTTTCTTCTAGGCAACTTGAGCTTTCCCTGCCCTCCATTCTAGGCAATTTTTTTTTTTCTGATTTGTGGCTAGAAAAACACAGTTCCTCTTATGACTGTAGAATATCAGCATATTACAAACTCAGGTAAGCATCCATTCCTATGCCTTACTCATCCCTCAAGAAAGTAGAAAATACTCTCCAATCATACTTGTTATTAATATTGTTGGTAGTAGTAGAAGCAGCAGTAGTAGTGGTGGTAGTATTTACACATTTAGAGAATGCATGGCAAATACTTGGAATTTACTGAACGGTTTTCAGACATAATTGGATTTAATGAAAGCATCAGCACCACTTAATTAAACAAGCCAATAACCTGGAATTCTCTTTAGACTAGAGATTTCAAATTGGCCATCGATTGGCTGTACTCCATATGCAGTTGTGTTTTCTTTAGCCACAAAATTAAAAAGAAAATAACCAGTTTACAAAAATATGAAAATGGTCATTTTTTTTTGTGAAAAGATTAGTAGATTTGGCAACATTTGGCCCAGATTTCTAAATGGTTTTGGCTGGCAAGTCCTGCTCCCTCTGGGATGAGTCTACTTTTTCTTTTGCTAGTCTTTACTGCTCTTTATCCTTTTGTGTCTCCTCCACCTCACTCATTGATGTTTCCTGTCTGGCTCCAGTATGGATTAGAGTTTTTAAAGTCTGTTCAATTCCTTTATGTCATTCATTGTTTCCAAAATGACCAGTAAGTTCTGGCAATTTGATCTTCTGAACTGAGCTTGGCAACCTTTTTCTTGAAAGGGCCAGATAGTAAATGTTTCAGACTCTGCAGGCCCTATGATCTCTCCTGAAGCTTCTCAGCTCCGCTGCTATATTCCCAAAGCAGCCATAGACAATGTAAACAGTTGAGAATGACTATCTGTGTCCCATATTTAGTTATGAAAAGAGGCAGCATGCTGGATTGGGTCCACAAGCTGTAGTTTGCTGAATCCTGCTCTAGATGATCATGTGCCAAACTTTTTTTTTTTCCAGAACATTGTATCCATGACATTCTCTTTAGGAGACAAAAATCCTTAGAGAATGAAATATAGGCCTATCAGACATTTAAACAGCCTGACAAAATAGTGCTATTGAGAGGTCATCACCATTATTTACCAAGAGTATTCCAGGTCATATTGGAATACAGAATCTTTATTTTAGACTGAATAACTCTTACTATTTCAAATCACAACTGGAACCATGTTTCCAGTGGAAGTCTTGAATCCATGACAACTCTTCCTTCTGTGCTGCCACTGATATGGATTGGTCCTTTTCCATTTTATTTTATTTATTTTATTTTATTTTATTTTATTTTATTTTATTTTATTTATTTTATTATTTTATTTTATTTTATTTATTTTATTTTATTTTATTTTATTATTTTATATTTTATTTTATTTATTTTATTTTATTTATTTTATTGTTTTATTTATTATTTTATTTTATATTTTATTTATTTTATTTTATTATTTTATTCCATTCCACTCCACTCCATTCCATTTTTTTCCATTTTTATCTTTAAAAAATTAAAGTATGCATGTGAGGAAAAATTGAAAAGTGACAAAAGATATTAGATAAAAAACAGATCCTTTCCACTTTAAAGCCTAAGTTTCTATCTCAGAGTCTAAGTTAGTTCTGTGCGTATCTTTCTGTGTGTTCTATACATGTACAAACACCACGTGAATGTATGTGTGTGCACTTTTCATTTTTTTCCTCACAGTCTGAAAATTCTAAAAAAAGATGTGTCAGTCAGTGTTATTCTGTTACATAAAGACAGAATGAGAAATCTTATTAGAGAAATTATCACAAGTCAATAATTTCCTCCAGAGCTGTTTCCTACCACTTCTCCCTTTAAGATCTCTTAAAAGAGATCTTATCATTTAAAAAAAGTAAAAGAGATCATTTACTATCTGGCCCTTTCAGGTTTCTCTACATGTAAAATGGAAGAGAGGGAGGAAATAATAACCATTTCTCATAGATATTACATGAAGATTAATGGAATAATGTCTATAAATAGCAAGCATAAATAAATATTCAATAAATGGCATCTGGGTTACAGCGTGGCGGGTGTAGTAGCTATAGTTAAGTTGGAGAGCCATTGAACAATTGAGGTGTTAACAAAAAGGATGTGATATTTCATGGCATTTTGGAGTTTAAAAATTATTTTAAATGTATAATTACATTTGATACTCAGTCATACATTCACCAACTATTTATTTAGCTGCTCTCCCGAGCACAGTAACTGGAACATAATAGTAAGAATTCAAATGTTAGACAATATTGACAAGATCACTAATTTCAAGCAACTTATATTCTGGAATGGGAACCAGATGGTAAATCAATACATAAAGTTGATGACTGTATATTATGGTGAGGATTCTGCAGGTAATAAAAAGGGTCACATAGTATAGGTTAAAGGGTAATTTCTACTGGCTTTTGATGGCTAGGCTACTGGAGCTGGGTAGCCTTATATGGGTAACACTACCCTAAAATATAAAATGCCAATAGGGGCTTTGGGATTGGGCAACCAAGGTGGCCCTGTTTAACCTTGAGGGCCCCAGGAATATTCCAGGAACACACTTTAACCGGAATCCTGGGGAAAAGGTTATCAGAATTCTTACAGAATTTATTTCCCTGAGGAGCTTAGACTTGAGGACCTTAGTAAAAAAGAGAAACAAAAGGATAGGCTTCCATCATAGACTGTTGGTAGAAGGATGAAAGTAGTCAAAGAGCAAAGCAACAACCAAAGGCCTTGGGCTGATGTTTTGGTTAAGTACAATAGCACAAATGGAAAAAAAGAAAAAAAAAAAAAAAAAAAGCTTCTCCAAGGCTTTCATCAATCTTTCTTAACAGAATTTTGAGGGACAGAATGAGAGTAGGTGCAATTATGTGTTCAGGAAAGGTTAGTTCGTCCACTTTTGCTGAGCTACAACATGTTTGAAGAAGGAGTGTGTAGTCAAATAGTCATCAGAAGAAAGACAATTAGGGACCCCCAGGTGGCTCAGTGCTTAAGCATCTGTCTTCGTAACCCTGGATGCCTGGGATCGAGTCTCACATTGGGTTCCCCACGGGGAGCCTGCTTCTCCCTCTGCCTGTGTCTCTTCCTCTCTCTGTGTCTCTTGTGAATAAATAAATAAAATCTTAAAAAAAAAAAAAAAAGAAGGAAGAAGATTACATTACAAGATTTGGTCACCTTTTCTTCTGTCAACAAAGGGAAGCCATTAAATCATTTGGCCCGTCTCCTCCTCCTCCTCCTCCTCCTCCTCCTCCTCCTCCTCTTCCTCCTCCTTCTTCCTCTTCTTCCTCTTCCTCTTCCTCTCCTTCTTCTTCTTCTTCTTCTTCTTCTTCTTCTTCTTCTTCTTCTTCTTCTTTCTTCTTCTTCTTTTTCTTCCTCTTTTCTTCTTCTTCTTCTTCTTCTTCTTCTTCTTCTTCTTCTTCTTCATTCAAATTCAGTTAGCCAACATACAGTACATCACTAGTTTCAGATGCAGAGTCAGTAATTCATCGGTTGCATACAGCACCCAGCGCTCATATCACATGCCTTCCTTAATGCCCATCACCCAGTTACCCCATCCCCCACCTTTTTAAAAATATATATATTTATTTGAGGGAGGGGCAGAAGGAGAGAATCCTCAAGCAGACTCCCGTTGAGTATGAGGCTAGTCATGGGGCTCCATCTCACCACCCTGAGATCACAGCCTGAGCCCAAGCCAAGAGTAAGAAGCTTAACGACTACGCCAACCCAGGCACCCCTCTTTTGGCCCATCTTCTAATAACCTAGAGCATTAACTAAAAGCAGTACTTACTGTGTAGCTCTTATGTTATAAGCTTTGACTGTATCAGGGGTACTGTATATATATATATATTATCTCACTAATCCACATAACAGCCACCGGAAGTAAGCATCAAAATCCCTACCGTAAGGATGAAGACACAGCAACCACATCTCTGAGACAAGTGTGGAACAAGTAGGGGATTGCATTTCAGTCCAGATGCACATGTTTTTCCCCACCCCTCAGTTCCTTACCCATGCCAAGTTCAGACCACACTGATTGAAACTGGTACCATGAATGGCAGTTATGTTCTTGGCTACATTACCTTATTTTATAGCTGAAATCATGGGGAATCTGTTTGAAATCTACATGGGCTGCATCATCTCCATCTGATCGGGGAACTCAAAGCTCTGAGGCTCTCCTGGCTCATGTGAGGACAGGGCACCTGAAAAAAAAGAGGAGGGGCTGCAGAGGTGTCCATGCTGGAGAGCACTCTGCCTTCCCGGAGAGACAGGTGGAAGGGCTTGCACCAGCAGCCCTGGGGTGGGCCTGGGAGGGCCAGGAGGACTAGGGCTGTGAGCGTGCCGGTCTTCTGTGACAGAGCATCCTCAACCCAACAGAGTCATGGGTGAGCAGGGTCAGCAGGTGATGTCATAATCTCTTAGAAGGCGGGGTGTTCCGAAGTTAGAAACAGACTCTTGTGTAGCTGTGCGTGCCTTTGTGTGAGGTACTCTGACATCTTAATTTGAATGAAAAATACCATTACCTTTTTCCGGTATGCTTTGGATTGTTCTGGTTGTTTGTTTCGTTCTGAAAAACTGCTACTTTTTCTGCCTGGCAACTCCTCTTAGTCTTCCTTGACCCCCCCCTCCCCAATCCTCCCTTTTTCGTTTTGTGCATTGCTCTGTTGATGGGTTTATCACACCACACTAAATGTTTTATTCGGTGGATTCATCTGCTGGTGTCTCTGGACTCTAAAGCTGTTTGAGGGCAGGGTCGTCGCCTGATTAATCTCTCTGTCCCCTGGATCAATCCCTGTAGGTATAGAGCCAATACTCTTTGATTTGAATTGAATTAAACAAATGGTAAACGAATATTTGCAATTTTACCACGTGAATACAAAATGGGGTTAATTAGTTGAAGATTCTAGAGAAAGATTTGATGAGAAATCAAGTGCTGTTTCCCTTCCCTCTGATTTCCTGGTTTGTGATGAAGGATGTAAAGCTGTCGGGGTTTTATGAATCTTGCCACTAGCCAGAAAACCTTTCAAATATGATTCAATTTCATGCAGACAGAGACTCAGAGCAACTTGGCAGTTAACAGCTAATGGCTTTTAAGGGTTTAAGTCAGCCCTAAACATTATTCCAATGAGTTTTTGTGGTTTAATTACCTTAAAACATTAAGTAGTCAAAGAGCCCATCAATACAGAGACATTTAGAGATATCAAATGTGCACTGCTCACAAACACCGCCTTGAAGGTGTCTAATACAGAATCTTATTTTGCCAAAAAAGCATGTAAAAATAGTTTAAGTTTACCTATTTGAGCCTAATGATGTGTGCCGTCATTACGCCAGGAGAAATGTGAATTCAAAGTGATTCTCTAAACAGCAAGGAAGAGCTTCACATAGCAAGGGACGGAGCCAGGTCTTCCCCACCCTGTTTTACCCAGGTCCTGTTAACTTTAAGCAGTATGTATACTTAGTGGCTATGATCCCAGGCTTTGGATTTCACCAGTTCTGGGTTCAAATCTCATGCCTGCAACTTGTAGGGAAGCAACAGGACAACAAGCCTCAGGGAGCATAATAGTAAGTATTCAGCTAAATTTTTGTGAGGTTGTCATGAGACGACGCACGTAGAGCTATTGATAGTAACAGTTAATATGCGCTAAACATTCTTTTATTTCAAAAGAACTATTCTCATGGCTTATGGAAGAGAGAAAAAAATGAGTTTGAAGGGTCAGTATCCAATGTTAAGGCTGTAAAAATGGGCCTAATATCTTCATTGTGATTTTCCTTATTTGGCTTTTAATTAAAGAAACCAAAGGTTGTCACTTATTTTATGCACGATTCCAGATATTTTCTTCTGCAAAACTCATTTTTATCCTTGGACTCACAATAACTTCATTACTCTTTTCAAGTCAAATCACATCCCAATCTCGACAATTCAAATTGGCCTAAGATCCCGCACTAACCAAATGTTAATATTTATGAGTAATGCATTTTGGGTTCAGAGATAGGGAGAGAAACCTTCTGGGAGGCAGAAATGAGTTATTGGCCTGCTATAGAATGTGTCACTTGGAAAGAGCTGCATTGAGGGAGAGATGATTCAAATGCACAATTTCAAGGGGGCAATGCAATCTAGTTTACTAATCTCTCATTATACTAAGGTGAGGCTATTGTGAACACTACTGCTCATTAGCATCTCCATCCCACAGAATAATCCACATAACGGGTGCCAGTTTTATTCTCATTATTAAGCAATTCCCCTATTTGCATTTTTTTCATTAAGCCATCATTTAAAAAATTAAGAATAGCTCAGGGTAAAGGCAGATCATTTGGACCATGTAATCATGAGCATCCTATGTCAGACCATGTTGGTTTATTTTTAAATTTGAAAGTCTCTAAGTAATTCACGTGCACATCTCATGATCTCCGGGGTCACAGGTCTCTCTTCATTTCTTCGTCTTTCACATTCCGTTTTGCCCCCACAAGGCCAGCTGATCTCTCTCCTATGATGGGCCTGTGTTGAGCCTAAACCTGAAATCTGTTGCTCAGTTCTGATATCACGAACCGCAAAAGGTTTTGCCTGGCCGCCTGGGTGGCTCCGACGGGTGGGTATCTGCCTTCAGTTCAGGTCATGATCCCAGGGTCCTGGGATCGAGCCCCATGTGGGGCTCCTTGCTCAGGGGGGAGTGTGCTTCTCCCTCTCCCTTTGCCCCTCGTCCCCTGCTTGTGCGCTCTCTCTCTCTCAAATAATTGAATACAATCTTTAAAACATGTTTTTGCCTATTATATGCTTAGAAGAAATGGTAGATTTTTTTTTTTTTTAACATTAGAGAGATAACAGAGAAGTTGGGACAGGCTAATGGAGAGCTACAACTTAACATCAGTGAGTTGAAGCTGGGCAAACCAAGTCTCCGAAAATCGGCATCTAACAACTCCCCGCTCCGCCCCAGGAAGGGAAACTTCCAAGTGTTAGCTCAGAGATTTCAATTAGATTATAATAGGGGATCTGAATCGACGTTCAGCTGTGGGAAAGAGTAGCTTAACAAAGGAAAGAAGACTATGTATAAGCCTTTCTACTTCTTTACTTCAGGCCTCCTTAGCTTGAATCTGGTATTAGTCCCATCAGCCAACACCCTGGTACAAGAAAAATGATAAACCTAAACACCAACAGCTTCAGTTCCTAGTATCTGGCTGCATCTAGATGGTCCTCTGAGCGTCGGGGGAGAGGAAGCTGCATGTGAGAAACACAAGACGGGTGTGAGGACCGGGGACGTAGGTCACATGAAATGCACGTGTAAATTATATCGTGAATATAGATCTAAGGTGCCATTCGATTAACAGAATAATGGTTCACTGTGAATCACCAACGTATTTATTAGCTTTTAATTGCCCTAATAATCATGATAGTAGAAAGTACTAGGATAATTATAAATTTGTCTGCATTGTGCTGTAGTTGCATAGGCATGGGTTTGGAATCAGCCAGACCCAATTAACCCCGTGGTCTCGTTCTGAGAGCTGCACGGCATTGGACAGTCAATGCACTTTATCTCATTTCATGTTTAAGAGTCAGAGATGATGTATCTAAAGCACGTAGCATGGTGCCTGGCACACAGGTACTCAGCATCCCAGTCCTTACCCTAAGACATTTCCATCATACAAAGAGAGAATGAGTTTCTTTGGAAATAAAACCGAGTTGGTACCCCTCCAAAGGGGCTTGAGGCAAGGGTGGTGGTGAAGCCCAGAGAGTACGTAGATGGACCCGGGTCTCCATCCTGGCTGGTTAAGTGAGGTCTGGCAGGGGCTGTGACGAGACACAAGACAGACCTTGGCCTTCAGGGCTGTTTTAGTCACTGTTTCACAGGGTAGCCCAGGAAGACATTTCCACTCGGAGGCACCTTGTTTCACGCAAGCTCACCATTAAACTCCCTTAAAAGCTGATACTCCCTGCCAGCATCACTAGCTTCTGCCAGAAGAGGGTTAGAAATCAAATTTCCCCATCGGTTGTATCAGAGAAGAAGCTATTGAACAATTCCTTAAGTCCCTGGCCAAATTTGTCCTTGAACCGACTTGAGGTTGTTATAGGTAAGTTGCTGAATCTCTCTAAGTATCAATTCCCTCATTAGTAATAAATAGGGTGCTGACAAGGAAACCTGATACACAGGGATGCTGTGTGCCATTTGGTTCTATCCCCGCTCGGGTGGGGGTGTTTGTTTGTAGAGAAGATGCCTCAGCTGCTCCAGCCCCCGGTCGCAGGATCTCACCATGACAGGGTAAAACCGAGATGATAGGTACGACCATTTTTCTCATCTTGCTTCTACTTTCACTATGTTCTGGATCATGGTCCCCAAGTAAAATCAAACTCTCTCCCCTCCTCCTAATAGGCCAGTGCCTTCAAACTGCTGTCACATTAGGTGTTGTTAATAACCACACCTCCAAACTCCCGAAGAAGACGTTAAATGGTTCCATCGAACATTCTCTATATGGCAGTTGCTGAGTTCTGAATGTTTGTGTTCCCCCCCCAAAAGTCTCATATGTTGAAATTTTAATCCAATTAAAATTTCACCGTCACCCAAGGTGACGGTATTTGGAGATGAGGCCTTTGGGAAGTGATTAAGTTATGAAGGTGGAGCCCTCCTGTCTGGGATTTGTGCTCTTATTAGGGAGATCCCGCAGAGATTCCTACCCCTTCGACCATGTGAGGACCCAATGAGAAGTAGGCAATCCGTCATCCAGAAGAGGGCCTTCATCAGAACCTGATAATGCTGGTGGCTCCATCTCAATCTTCAGCCTCCAAAACTATGAGGAATACATCTCTGCTGTTTATGAGCTTTGTTTCAGCAGCCCAAGCAGAATAAGACAGCCTCATTGAGCTGTGGTACGGTCATTGTCTCATTGGATCCCTAAAACTACTTTATAAGGTAAGCGTTATTATTATTCCCATTTTATAGATGGGGAAGATAAGGCTGATTTTGGTGAATAATAGGCCCCAAGTTTTAGAGAGCTCGTCGAGGCTGGAGTCAGAGCCATGTTTTCTGGTTGTGATGCCCATTTACATCTCTTCAGATGTTACTCATATCTAAGGTTGAGCAACTAAAAATAAGTGACTTAAAATCATGAGGGTATTTTCGTACCACGTAACTTGGTCATTGGTCAGCCATCACTTCAGTGTGACAATGATGAGGTTATTTGTTCATTTTTTTTAACATAAAATGTCTTTATCTTTGAGAAAATATCCTATTCTTATTAGAACCAGCATTGTAGCAAGTGTCAACATATCTGCTCATAAGTATCTGTAGATAATATGTTCCTGAATTGTTTTAATTTAAAGCAGGACGGGAAGAGTATCATGCACATCAGTCTTATAAATCATGTGACATAAATAACAGCTGCATTTAGTGCCAAAGCAATTATTTTCTTCTGAAGTAATCATTCATTTTTTAGTGGGAACTGGAAATTTGCATGCAGCCTTGTCTCCCTACATCATTTGGGCGAGGCTCCTTTACTCAATTGTCTGGATGTTTAATACTCGACAATTAGTTTTTATTTGAGAATTGTCAAGATCTACTGACACTTTTTTTATTTTTGCCTGGGTAAGGAGCAAGACTGTGTTTATGGTAATGGTGATACCAGCGCCTGTTTTGCTGTCAGCCTTGGCGGGATGATGCAGAACTGGTGTAAGGAATCTCTAGTGCCTGGTGCTGTGCTCTGCTCTCTCGTGTGTTAACTCATTGTCAAATAATTTGGAAAAAAACTACTGTATGCTGGGTCTGGTACTGTATCCTGGGTACACAATGGTGAATACAACAGCAACCCATAGACCTAAACACCAATTTCAAGAATGTTTTTGTCCAGGGTAAGAGGCAGACAACAAAAATGGGAAAAACTATGGATTTCAATAAGTTCCATTAAAAAATAGAGATTGTGAAAGAGAATTGCTTAATGAACAGGGACTGTGAGGTCTTAATTTTTAGCAGGGCTCTGAAGACTACTTCTGCTACTTCTACTAAGAGCCATCTTGGCCAGGAGGGGGCAAGGGCGTGTTCCAGGAAGAGAGAAGAGGATGTGTTATTCTCTAGAGCTGGAAACAACTGGATGTTTCGAGGGACTGATGGAAGGCCTGTATAGATTGGACGTAGAGAGCAAAGATGAGCTGTAGCTCAGGGTGAGGTCACAGAAATTGATGGAAAACAATGACATTTCACAAAGTTAAGAAGTGTTCTCTGGGCTACTTAGCTAATTAATGATCGTTTGAACCCAGGTTTCCATGACTTCAAATCCCAGCTTATGCTCTATGGGTCCCTAGAGCTGAACCATTCAATACAATGATGACAATTAGTAATAATAATCATAATCATGGTCGCTAACCAGATTTGGTGCTTCTATGTCAAGCATTCTTCTTCTTCTTTTTTTAGGATTTTATTTATTTATTCATGAGAGACACACAGAGAGAGCAAGCACCCTTCTAATCACTTTTTATGCACTAAAGAACTTAATCCTCATGTGAAACCAATGTGGTATTTCATTCTTTGTGTGAAACATAACCTACTCCCCGTGATGCATGTGTGTAGAGGTTACACAACTCGTCGGTATCACACAGCTAGGAAAGGAGGGACTTGAATTTGAATCAAGGGTTCTATGACACTTTAGATATCCACGATGTAGCCATCAATGTCAGAAAAGTAAAATTGATACCTATTTTCTAATTCAAGACTCTGTTCAAGTTTAACTTATTGCTCCAATAATGTTTTTTTTTTTTTTTAGCAAAGGGATCCAGTCCAGGATCATATGTTGCGTTTAGTCGTATTGCAAGGTCATGTTTGTTTTGTCTGCTTCATCTCCAGAATTCCTCATTCTTGGCATGACTTTCATGACCTTGTCACTTCTGAAGATAATAGGTCAATTGTTTTACATAATCTCTCTCAATTTGGGTTTATCTGATATTTCCTTATGATTGGATTCATATTATACAATGCTTTGGGCAGGAATGTGATGGAAATATTGCTGTATTCTTGTCATTGACTCCTGTCAGGTGATCTACAGATGCATTATGTCCCAATTTTGAAGATAGTAATGTTGATCACTTGATCAAAGTGGTGTCTCTGAGTCTCTTCATGCTGTTTGTGCTCCAACAGCCTGGGTGGGCTTCAGCTGCCACTCACAAGACCCCGGCACAGACTCCTCCCTTACCTATTTGAGCTTTGACTTCCTGTGCCTGGTCTTCTCCCCATGGTTGTGTCCTAATCATCTCCAAATGGGTATCACTTGCACCCATGCAGGTTCTGATCCTCCTAAACTTACACAATCCCACTTACTGGCTGTTGGACAGAATTATAGAGTAAGGAAGAAGAAAGGAAGGGGGGAAGGAAAGAAGGCTATATGATAACTTCTAATTAAAAATAAAAGGCAGGGAAACCAGCTCCTTTCATTTAATAAAAGTGCTCAAAGTGACGCTAGCTGAAATCACGTTGAACACATTGTTCTTCCTCATTACACGTCACAGAAATTGTCCATGTCCAAAGAACAACCAAACAAAAAAAGTTTTGTTCATCTGAATTGACTTCTTTCAACAAAACACAATTAGGATACACTCCACATAGAGTCCAATAGCCATTATTAGCACGAGGTCCAACATTCTACATGCACTGATACACGTATTATATACACGTATTATACATATCATGGATTTTATGGTGCTATGATCCCTTAGTCCGCCTTGCTCTATCTGCTGTTCAGTTTTTTAATCACTGGTCTCAGGAACTTAGGTGTTTTTCTAGTGGGAAGAAGCTGGGTCATTAATCATTATGTATCTAGGTTCTTTTTTCAACTCCATTCTGGACAATATAAATGTGAAACTGGAGAATGCAATTCTGCTTTTCCTCACTTTTAGGCCATGATACTCTTCACATCTGCCTCGAAGCTCCCTATCCATAAAGGCAACAGCATAGTAATTTTGAGAACACGTTTTGGGGTCACATCCAAGATCTACTACTTGCAACTTGACTTTGACCACATGACTTGCTTACATGAGCTTCAGAATCTTTACCTCTAAAATAAGCACTATTTGTGATATTGTAAGGACCAGGTGCAGTATTTTAGGTAAGACAAACAAACAAACAAAAAATGTTTTTGTATGGGAGAAGAAAGTGGTGCAATATTATCAACCCTGGACCAAGATTATGAATTCTTAAACAGCTTAACAAAGAAATACCAAGTTTGCTCCCCAAAATGAAACAAAACGAAACAAAATAAAACACAACAAAACCAATTTGGCTCATGGATTAGAAAACATAGGCTTAAATGTATCAAATGGTTTTTCATACCTGACAGCTACGCTCCTTTGCAATTCATTAATTTCTCTCTCATAACAAAATTAGTGTTTTATTTATGAATCATGGATGTCATGCCCACTGGGCTGGAATCTTAAGGGCAGCAATCAGGTTTTGTTGCTATATCCTCAGCACTTAGCAAAGTTACTTGTAACATAAAAGATGCTTGCTGTATATGAGTACTGGAAGATGGAGGGTAGTAGAATTGTGGAATTTTTAGATGAATGGATATAAGGATGAAAGAATAAATTCATGAAAAGATAAGTGGAAAAGAGAATAAACAATTATAACAAGGTGTGGATAAAAAATTTGGTATTTATCAAACATCCATTATGTGCTGAACAACCAAGTGGCTATTTTACTCATATATCATCAATACCTCATTATGTTATTGTGTCATAGAAGAGGAAATCAAAACTTAAGAAAATTAAAAACAAAACACCAAAAGCATAGTTCATACTTTTGACTTTACCAAAAGAACTCTAAAAGAAAATAGTTATTTCTGTTTCAATACGACATGTAATAGACTCTATCTATTTAACATGACAGAAATATTTGCTATTTATCCAGGAGATTGGATTGCACAATTATTAAGAAAACGGAGCATAGTCTAAGTTGTTAAGGCAGATAAACTGCACAATCCATTAGAGAAAAATAAAACAAAGGATTTGGTGAGCATTTCTAAATATAAACAAGCCTATGGTTTTCTCTGCAGGAGACACAATTTTATTTATTTTCTATTTCTGGATTCGATCCAGTAATGTCAGAGATGAAGAATTAAACCTATACAATATCTTTGAAGGATAACTCTGAGAGATTATGTGGGCAAAGAATTTATAGGCTCGTACAGATCACCACTACAACATTATTTATAGTTTCTTGGTAAAAGCTCATGCCTGTGAATGGGAAGATGGTAACTAAAATGTGAGGAAATGGAGCTTACAATAGAAGTGTGGTTAAAGGAATCCTGAAATGGGAAGCACGTGTCTAGTGGCCATTTATAGAGTAAATGTGGAATAGGAATATTTCCTAGAATCTAGATCTGCATCTAGAACGTAGCTCTAAGTACTTGGGAGGAAAAGTCAAAGAGGTCTGTTGCCTGCCCTTCAGTGTCTCCTGGTCTGTAGGGGTGATGATATTGGGGGAATATATAGTTTCAGAGATCGGATAAATGTTTGTGCCGTAGAGTGAAAGAAGCACTGAGAATATGGGCTGAAGGAGTTTCTGATGTTCTCTAATATAGGTGGCCTTTTTTTTTTTCGTTCATGAAACATGAGCGGAGCTCTGCCAAATGGACAAGGTGAGGCTCATAATTTCTCAGCCTACAAGGTGAAACCACAGCAAGATGGACAAATACACACTTGGGACTTGAAATGACTCCTTATGACTTTATTTATTTTTTTCCATTTTTTTCCCTTATGACTTTAAAGGCTGCATATGGCTCTGATGTCCACATAGAAAGGTTTGTTGTGGAGCGTGGCAGCTGAGGCTGAGAAAGCTGAGATAGACTGCGGCCAGGCCGTGAACCAAAGAGGAAAATGCACAGAAGCGCATGTTTATCCTTATTTGCTGTCATTTTGGAGCCCCTTCAAATTACATATATAAAATTATATATGTTAGTATAGTACATATATATAAAATATATAATTATATATATATAATTATGTATACACAAAAGAAAACAATTTCTTTTATGAGAGAAAAGTTAACAAAGTGCTTTCGTATATGAAGGAGCATAGCTGTCAGGTATGATAAGCATTTGAGACATTCAAGTCTGTGCTTTCTAGTTTGTTAGTTATTTTATTATACACTTTATTATTACTAGTTATCAAATTTATTATATAATTAATTATTACATAATGTATAACTGTTAGTTATTTTTATTATATAATTTATTATATATTAAATATACTATATATTTAGATATAATTTCCAAATACATACACATCTATTCACATATGTACTCAATGCATATATACATGTTTGTATATATGTATTTTTAAAGATTTATTTATTGTATTTATTTTTATTTATTTTTAAATATTTTATTTATTTATTCATGAGAGACACAGAGAGAGAGAGAGGCAGAGCATAGGCAGAGGGAGAAGCAAAGAGATTTATTTATTTTGAAGACAAAGAGCATGTGTGAGCAGGGGAGGGGCGGAGGGAGAGGGAGAGAGAGAATCTCAAGCAGACAGCCTGCTGAGTGTGCAGGCCAACATGGGGCTGAGATCATGACCTGAGATCATGACCTGAGCTGAAATCAAGAGTCGGACACTCAACCAGCTGAGCCATGTAGGCGCCCCTATATATTTTCTTTTTTTTCCTATATATTTTCAAAGTACAAGTTATGAGCTACAGTTTTATCAATTAGTACAAAGGATAGATCTTTTTTAAAAGAACTTTTTATTTACTTAAGTAATCTTTGCATCCAAAGTAGGATTCGAACTCACAACCCTGGGATCAAGAGTTGCACTGAGCCAGCCAGTTGCCCCGCATAAGAAGAATCTTGGTCCTCCTTTCATTTTGCAATTTTTGTTCTTTTCTCTTATAAGAATAGTCACATTTTGACTGATCATATTCCTTCTTGTTTCATTTTGTGTAGTACCCAAAACTTGAATGAATGATGAAAAGATCTTCTTGTGCCCTTCCTTATTATTTTGAGTACTGATGAGGCATGATCTTACTCGGATTAGGAAAATCACAACATCTCAGTGAATGGCCTGATAAGGAGTGTGGTCAGTATCCACTTTCGCCACCTCCGTGTCATGCCAGGCTTCTTGAAACCATTTGTGTTCTGCTGCCTAATTAGTCCCCAAAAGGAGTCTTTTCTAAGGACTTTAAGGTACCATTTAGCTTTTGTGTGGGGTGTGCCATGAGAATGTACTTTTTGGACCATAATTTCCCAACTTACATCATTATTCCTAGAAATGGGACTGCTGAGTCCTCTTCCTAGAAACGGGACTCTGTCAGTGATTTCTGAAATGCCTATCGATATCTGAATTTTTTTGAAAGGTCCAAAATAAACAAATCAATAAAAATAGCATTGGATCGCAAAATATATGAATTGTCCTAATCCCTTTACTTATTATTGGATGAGAATGGGTATATCAAGCAGCACTTGATTCACCAAAATGCTGGCTCCGTCGCAATTACCGTTCCTCTTCTCTATGAGGCTGCATTTCGTGCCGCTCATATTTTGTATTTGAAAGGTATCTTTAGTTTTCCTAAACAAGTTATTGTTTTTTTTTTTTTAAATAAGATAATGCAGTTTGGTTTTTTGGAAAGCAAAGAGCCCCTTCTAGACTCTCCCTTCCCTTTCTTCTGAAAGGCAATCATTTGTTGGAAACAGTAAGCCAGGAACAAAAGAATCCTAGTGGCATAATGAAAGCTTGGAGAATATTCTCAGAAACGTTCCCCAAATAAGATCTTTAGGAGCCAGTAAATTAAACTCCTGATACAGTGTCTCATTGGCCCTAACACACAGGGTCATCTGATTATTCCTCCTCATAAATGGCCAAATTAATCTCAATCCCTTTAAAAGGTATTATTCCTGTGGCACTCAAGAGCATGTGGTTAGTTTACCGTCACTCATGAAAAGTTCTGTTTCTCTGGTAGTAACTGATAAAGACGGGGATTTCTCAAAGTCAATCACTCAAAATAAAGAACTTAAATCCATTTTAGCGTACCTCCGGGAAGCAGATCTGCATTAACCTAGTCTAGGACTTCTCTGGCAATAATAGGGTTTAAGGGAGTGCACAGCCACTGGTGATTTCTGCAAGTGATACAATGAGGGGACAGAGACAATGAGGCGAACATAAAATGGGACCTGGGATTAAGGGATCTCCCACTCAGCCATGTGTAGAATGTTGAAAATTAATGTGGTATTGTTTAGCAAGCAGCTGTCAAGTTATTGTAATTTGCAAATTTCTTCTTCTTCTTCTTCTTCTCCTTCACTGAAGGCATATTAGAAATGGCTTCATTTCTGAGAGGGATGACAAAGTTAATCCTATTTTGAGTTCCATTTGAAGAAAATGACACTTAAAGCTTGTTTTGCATTTATCAAATGAGCCAGTGAGTTCAACATTTACTGAATGCCTTCGAATGGAAGACACCGTGTTAGATACCAGGGTTATGAAGATGAGCGGAGAACAGCCACTTCCGTCAAGATATTTAATGTCTGGTGGGAGTTACAGAGTAGAATTTGTGGTTTTCTGTTTCTGTAAGTATATGAGTAGAGGTCAGCAAAGGGTGGGAGGGGATCCATAGGTGGGCCTCATGGGTTGCCTGAAAGTCTACAGTCAGTGGCATGAGGGCAAACCCAGAGGAGGCAGACTGGTGCCCAGGCAGGGTCTTGGGTGGGGCGTGGCTCTTCTGGGGTCTTTAATCCATCCGGAGATAATCTGTGCTCACAGAAGTAGCCCGTCGCATTGGAATCATGTAATAATGCATGTGAGAGACACTGCGATTACATGCGCGTGGTGAGAGGCCGTGTTTTATCCTCCAGCGTCTAGCAGCGTCTGGTATCTTGTGTGCGCACAGTAAATGCTTGAATAAATGGATCAAAGAGTGACAGCAATTCAGTCATTCCTGAACGAGAAAAGCTTTTGAGAACAGTCGTAGCGGCCCAACACGCACGTCCAAAAGAAACAAAAGCACTGGGCAATCAGTGTGACACGAAATAGAGGTTCAGAAGCTAGGACAAGAGCAGACGCTTGAGGACATGGGGCTCGAGGGTGGGAAGGAGAAGTTGCCTGGGATATCGGCTACGGTAAGTGAAGGGATGCTTAGGGATAAGTCCTAAGAGGTGGTGGGTGTTGAGGGTGCAGGGCAGTTGGTGGGTTTAACAGGACGGAAGGGAAGTTGTTCAGAAGAGCTGCAGAAATAACTGACTCACTAAACAATTTAATAGTTGACAGAAAGGACCTTCATCCCTTCGCATCCACTTTGTGCCCAGGCACACCAGAGGACGATTGCTTTCGATTTCTCTGAGCCCTTCCCAACCTTGCTCTGCTGATAAAAACCTCCCAGTCATAAGGACTGCACGGCACCCCAAATAGAAATGCCATAAAGTTTATTTTGATAAATTGTACTCATCCTGTACCTGAGAGGCCTGCTACGGGTGGAACATATATCAGATGAGTACCTGGGTTCCCACTTGCGGGGGACTTCCTACCTGCCAGTTGGTCAGAAGCTCATCAGCCACTGCAGTCCTACTTTGATCCATTGCATCTTATTTTTTTTCTGCAGCCACAGGACTTGGCATCCAGACAGAGGTGTCATCACTTGGTAATGGATATACTTGAATCAGCCAAGCCACCCATTCAGCAGCAGGATATTTGACAGTCTTCCTGATTAAAGAAAAGAAGGTGCTTTACAAAAAAAGTTCCTCTCATTTTCATGAATTTTCAAGGTTGGACTTTTGTTTTCTTTTTCTTTTTCTTCTTCTTTTTCTTTTCTTTTTTTTTTTTTTTTTTTTGGACTTTTGTTTTCTATCTGGCAGCTGTTTGTTTCTGATTTTCCCAGTTTAGGTGAACCAACTGTTAGGGGAAATAAGTAAAGATGTCATTCTGAGGCAGAAGGGCAATAACCTGGATTACAAACTCAGATCTGCCACTTTTCAGATGACGAGGTTAATCAGCCAACTCCTCTGGGCTTCAGCTTTCGGTAAAATCCATCATTCACCTATACATTCATTCATTCAACAGGTATATACCGAAAACCTAGCACGCAGCCATCTGGGTGCTAAGAATACAATGGTGAGAAAAAAATCCACAATTCTCAATGGATTGTAAGGGATGAAAACTTTCCCTTTCTTCCAAGTCTTTTGACAGCTCTAATAATTAAGTTGGCCTAAGACAGACTAACAGGAGAAAAACGAATTTAATTCTGTATATATGGGAGCTCATAAAAATATGGAACTCAAAGAAGTGACCAGTGCAGGCAGCTTTAATACCTTTAGACAAAGAAACACTATGTTTGTGAAGAAGTGAGAAGACGGAAAGGTTTGGGCTTGGGGTGGCCAATTAGTGAAGCAGAAACAAGGTTTATTTATACGGCCTTCTTGTTCCTTAAATTCCCTGCTTTGGAGATGAGGGAGTCGCCCCCCGCCCGGGACAGGGAGGGTACGTTTCCCATGGGAGATTGATTTTTGCTTTCTAGGGGTCAAAGGAGGGTCAGAGTGTGTTTCTTGAATTGGCTGTTTCTTAAGTAACCCTAAGTCAAAATAATCAATATGCCCCAATGGCCTATTTGGGGCTGGTGTATCCTCCCCCTCAGCTTAAAATCCTGAAGCTTAATATGCATCATGTTGCCTTGAAAGGTTCCCATAACATTTACCGGGGACTTTTTTAATCTGTTCAGAAAGATGCCCGTGCAAAACGACACTTGAATTGAGATCTATAACCTGAAGATACGTTAACCGAGAGAAAAGGAGCAGAAAAGAGTTTTCAAGGCAGGGGAAACAGTACTTGCAAAAGCCCTGTGGTTGGGACTGGTTGTGGAAGTTTGAGGAAAGGCCAGTGCGAATCTAACACCCGAGCAGAGAAACAATGGGGCTTTATCAGGGCTCCTCCATCTTTCCTGTGCACATAAAATACACCTGGGGGTTTCTTTTCTTTTTTCTTTTCTTTTCTTTCCTTTCCTTTCTTTTCTTTCCTTCCTTTTCTTTTCTTTTGTTTCTTTTCTTTTCTTTCCTTTCCTTTCTTTTCTTTCCTTTCTTTTTTCTTTTCTTTTCTTTTCTTTTTTTCTTTTCTTTTCTCTTTTTTTCTTTTCTTTTCTTTTCTTTTCTTTTCTTTTCTTTTCTTTTCTTTCTTTTCTTTTCTTTTCTTTTCTTTCTTTTCTTTTCTTTTCTTTTTTTTCTTTCTTTCTTTTCTTTTTTCTTTTCTTTTCTTTTGTTCTTTTTTCTTTTCTTTTCTTTTCTTTTTTCTTTTATTTTTGGAGGGGTTCTTTTCTTTTTTTGTTTTTGTTTTGTTTTGTTTTGTTTTTTGTTTTGTTTTGTTTTTGGTTTTTTTGGATTTTCTTTTTTTCTTTTTTTAATTTTTTAATTTTTATTTTTTTTGGATTTTCTTTTAAATGCAGGTTCTGGTTTGGCCGGTTTGAAGTGGAGCCTGAGAACAGCAGCTCCTCCAGAGGGCCCTCTGAGCTGACGGTGTTCCTAGTGCAAAGACCACCCTCTGCGTAACAAGTGCTGGATGGAGAGTGGTTTCCCCTGGGACCAACCAGGGGATTGGGTTCTTTCAGCAGCACCCAGAAAAGGCGGGGATGGGACTTGGGCCTGCCACAGCTGCAGCCTCGCCTTCTCCTACTCTTGGTCTTTCCTCCTCGCCCCTGCCCTGTTTTAGCTTCCACCTCCTAGCAGAGGCAGAGAGGGGAGCATTTCCCCACTACAGAGAGCCTTCCCACCTAGGGCACTGCGGCGAGGGTCCTCTGACTGCAGTTTCCCGGCGATTGTTTGACCGATCTCTGTCGCAGGGGCAAGTTACTGACCCATCTTGGGTCCTACATGCACCCTGGCCAGGTGTAACCTGATTTACCCCCATGTGCAGTTATCAGGATATCAACACTGAATAAAGAGTAATTGTGAGTTTATCAGTGAGTCGGTCGATGTCTCCTCCTAATAATATCAAAACAATAGATGAAATTTAAAGCTGTAGTTCAGGATTTATTAGGGCTTAGGCAAGAAACAGAAAGAGATGTCATTTTACCCTCTAATAATTCTATTTATTTATGCACTAACACGAGTAAGCAATCATTATTTAGGAAGGAAACCAAGAAAATGACAAATTAAATACTACTACTAGCAACCTCTCAAGATGTATGTTGGAACTAAATGAGCAGAATTCTATTTTGAGTTGCTCTAATTCTATAGACAATTCCTGTGGATGTTCAGAATAGAGTCAGTAAAGGTCAACAACATTACACGTGATCCAGGACCTTATCACAAGCTCCTCCAGCATGTGGAGAATTATTATGAGACCAGGGGCTCTTTCTTCTCCTATCGGCAGGTCCCTGTCAATAGAGAGAAAACGGCGGTTGAACAGGAAGAAGCCAACGTAAGAATGCTATGTCTAGGTCACTGGGATATGTTTATTGAAACAACAACAACAAAACACTGTAAAAAGATGCAAGGTCGACTTGCACTCCCGTGACCCTGGGCGTACCGTCAGTTCATTTATGACCTGTGTCGTGACATGCCCTTGATTTCAAGACTTTCAGTCTACTGGAGAGGACAGTACTGATTACAGACAGTTTCTAGAAGAAGAAGGATTTGAATAAGAGGCAGAACTATAATAAGGAAGAGTCTCATCGGGAGATGGAGAACTGAAACCTGCTTGCCTCCATCCGAGAGACCTTCACAGAAGTGCAAGCCTTTCAGCTGAGGCTTGCACACTTAATCGGGGGCAGATTTCAGGCTGCAGGAGACCGAAGACAGAGCAGAGAGTCCTTTACGATTTCTCCCATTCCCTCTACACACTGTCCGAGTAGGTCGGAAGGGCAGGTGAATGTAGGGGGGGAGCTGGGGCAAGAAGCAGGGCTGGGGATGCATCGTGATGAAAGGAGATTGGCCTGAGTAGGGAGGGAGACAGACGCTGCACATACATCTCTCTGCGCTTCAGGTTTCCACCTGTTAGAGCAGCATGAGTATGCATATGTCTTTTCTCATTTAATAGACAGAACAACCTCAGGAGGTAAGTGCCTGGAACACTGTCAGCACTTAATTAATCTCGGTTGTGTAGGGGAGGAAGAAGAATCTTCCCTTTACCCTTCCAGGTTCTTGGCTGAGGCTTCCCCATAATACAAGATGGATTAAGTGGGAAGTTTATCCACGTGCATACATCCCGTGTGCCTGGCGGCCCAGGCCTCCACCTACAGACAGGAGAGGACCATGTGGGATGGGGATGGGACGGGGATGGGATGGGGATGGGACGGGAAGCCAGCTAGGGAGGTTCTCAGGAACACCGGAGCCATGCAGCCTGGAGTCCTGGCCCTCCCCGCAGCGGAGAGCAGGTTCTAGGGACCCGGTGCTCTTCCTCTCCTTTATCCGGGAGGGAGCCTCTTACCCCGGAGATTTCCCTTATGATGTAAATGTCTCTCTACAAAAGGAGAGCTTTCACTTTCCCTTCAGAGCTTTCCCTGGTACCTGCCTCTTCCTAAAAATAAGCAGCTTAAAATAATAATTATATCAAAAAGCATATTTTGGGGTGGCCAAGGCTGCTCCCTTTCTGTTTAACTAGAATCCTATTGATCCTGAAAAGTAGAATGAGGTCTGTGTGTGTGTGCGTGTGCATGTGTGTATGTAAATACAATGGCAGAGCTTCCTGTAAGGAAAGGGATGGAAAAAAGAAGTACCTTGACTCCTAGATTTTTTACCTTAATTTTTAAAACATTTTATGTATTTATTCATGAGAGAGAGAGAGAGAGGCGGAGACACAGGCAGAGGGAGAAGCAGGCTCCATGCAGGGAGCCCGACTGGGGACTGGATCCCAGGTCTCCAGGACCAGGCCCTGGGCTGAAGGCGGCGCTAAACCGCTGAGCCCCACCCCGGGCTGCCCAATTTTTTATCTTAAAATAAGAGATAGGTAACCAAAGAATGCCATATATTCAAATGCCATATGTTGCTGGTAAATGTTTTATAGTAAAAATCCTATTTGATCCCATATATACTTCCAGCAGGTCCTCCAACTATCTTCCTTCAGCAGGTAGGAGAAGGGCCGAAGATTATTTTTGAGGCTTCGGTTTCTTAGAAAATATCAGCCTAAAATAATCCACAGGCCAAGGAGACACGTTTTTGAGGAGGCGAATTTTGCGACCCTACAGACACTTCACGGTCCCCCCGCAATTCTGCAATCAATCGAATAAAACAATGAAGCGAAGACTCGCGTGCTCGTCTGCGCCCAGTGAAGCGGCTTCGTGGGAGCTACGGCATGTGGACAGGACTGTCACACACGTGCTCAGGAAACTTTTACCGACGGCTTAGCTAACGCCGCTTACTTGTCAGAGAGGAAGGGTTTTTCTGTATTCATGATGATTTCATGGCTTTTCCTTTTAGTTCTTTCTTTTTCTCTTGTATCCTCTTTTGATGAAGCATCCTTCTGACATTTTCTCCTTTCATCCCAAATAATTCTGTTCAATTCCAAAGGCAAATCGATGTGAGTGTGTGTGTATAGGTGTCTGTGTGTCTTCTGCCTGCACGTGTGTGTCTGTATGTATCCATGAGTAGGTGCGTACGCTCCCGTGTGTTGGATGATGCTTGAGTTTGTGTACGTGAGCTGTGTGATGTGCAGAGAGATGTGTATCTGTGTGCATGTGTTTGTATGTGTGAGCTTGTGTCTGTATGTAAAGATTTGTGTGTATCTTTGTGTTTGTGTCAATGCGTGTATGATATGTACGTCGACATGCGTGTATCTTTTAATCCATATGCATGTGCGTGCCTGGGTAGACATGCATGTGCTTCTGTGCACATATGTGCCTTTGTATGTGTGAATTTGTGTGTGTGTCTGTGTGGATAGTTACTACATGCATGTGTGTCTACTGGTGTAAGGTTGGGTGTCTATACACAGGCACCGTTAAATGTATTTCCTACTTTTTAAATAAATGAAAGTGTTGCTTGCAGAAAAAATAAGCTACTTAGAGCCTAATGTTCTGGAAAAATTCATATTAAAAGACATCTGCTTACACCAAATTCTGTTTTGTCTACACTTAGCCACAGGTGTTAAAAAAATGATAAGCACTTGGAAAGTAGACAAACCTAAAATTGTAAGAGTATTCATATTTATCTTGGCTTTCACAATGAATCAAAGTATAAACAATGAAGAAAGTGAGTTTTCATAAGTGAGTTCTGTTTGCTATAAATAGGAGTCATTTCTCATAGAAATGTGCTGACACTAGGCACATTCTGAAAGCTTATAGAGCAATGAATCTGCTTACCTGATATTAATTTACTTTTTATAGTATTTTAAATATAATATTGATTAAATTAGCATTTGGATTAATGACCTTTTAAATTCAGAGAGACTGCAGCAGTAGTTTCTTAATACAGAATGGTCCATGGAAGACCAAAATGGTTGAAAATCAGTTTTCTAAATATTTTACATCTATCCTCTGCATATATCAACATATATTTACAACACATATTTATATTAACTTGTACCATATAAATGTATGAGCATAAATACATAGATATTCAGGTATACGGATACACATGCATATATTTGTCATATATTTATATACACACATAATAAGTCAAATTCAATTAATGTAAATTATCTCAAAAAGCATTTTTGAGCACCTGATAAATGCCATATTATTATGTTAGATACAGAATAGCAAGATGTCAAAACATGTGCCCCAACTTTAAGGAACTCAGTGAAAAATGAAAATGTGGGGTCCTTTGTTCAAGCAGAAAAAAGTGTGATTAAAGATACACACAAAGATTTTTTTGTTGTTGTTTTCCATGGACTCTCCCTCTCAACTTGTCATGGTGTTCTTGTTTGTTTTTTAATTTGCTAGCAAATGCTTTTTCTAAGTAAAGAAAAACTAAAATCTTAAGTTATTAGCATGTATTTTACCGTTCATCTTTATATTGTGCAGTGACAGTTGTAAATGCAAATATCAGAGCATGTAACCTTTATGCAGAGTTGCTGAAATTACCTATTCTTAATACATGGTTCATCCTTCAAGGGTGCCTTGAGCTTGCCAGAAGAGAGGAGCGTAAGCCAGCCTCGGAAAGCTTGGAAGGAGGAAAGGGGGAGAGCCCCAGACAGGGAGAGTGTTCCGAGCAGGGGGCCAGTCACGGAGACTCTCACAGGTATGTCGCCTCATGTCAGCTGCCGGACCTATTCCCCGTGTCCTAGCCAGAGATGAGGTGTGGGAATCTGAGCCCAGCATTTCCCCCTTTTCACGAGCCCATCGTCTCCACCACGGTGGGTGCACAGACTCCCCAAGCATCTTTAAGCTCTGTGCCTGGGAGTGCTGGGTACCTAGAGAAAGGTCACTGAGACACATTCCCACCACGAATGTCCCTGTGGCCAGCCACCTGCCAGAAACTCTGGGACGCTGTCCGGTCAATGTAGGATGACTGCCACCATGTGCCTCCCCAAGAAGCTCCAGGGTATGTGCACCCGCACAGCTGCAGGACGTGGAGCAGGGGTGGGGACGGGAGGCTGGACTGGGCTGGGATGCCAGGGGTAAGGGAATGGATGGCTGAGAGGATGTTCCCAGGTTATGGGACGTGGAACCACTGGTGGACCAAGGCTCCACACCCCAGGCACATGTTCCATTGACCCAACCTACAATGCACAAATTCAAAGGAAAAAAATAGATATTTGAAGGTAGCAGCAACCAGAGCATTATCTCCCAAGCAGAAACCCTTCTGGGGAGGGTGACGCGACTGGCCACATACCCATGAAGCCAGACCTGAGTCGACAAAACAGAGACAGAGTTTAATGGAGCATTAGAAACATGGACTCGAGTACGGACGGGTCACACAGGAAGGTGTTTTCGTAACCGCCAGAGGGGGGACGTCTGGTAGAACAAAGGGATGGTCCCTACAGAAGTGGAGACCTGGGCTAAGTCTTGAATCTGAATTCTTTGAGCCAATGAAGCTTGGAATTGGTATTCCAGGCCCAAGAAAGCCCACGTCCAAAGTCTCAGAAACGCTGCGGGGCATAGCACATTTGACAAGTTGCAAAGGTTGGTGTGGTCGTGGTGTGTTCCCGTGTGCACTCCACGTGTGCATGGAGGGTAAACGAAGGCTCACGAGGAGTAGCAAGCCGTTGAGGCTTGGGTTGCAGTGTGATGGCATCTGTGTTCCTCCATGGGAGCTTGGGGCTCTGTACGTACTTGAGATGAATTAAGACTTGTGTACACTCAAGCTCAAATATGAGACCTTCTGCTGACAAACAGCAAAAACACACAAAAACAAAAAAAAACAAAAAACAAAACCCGAGGGTGAATCATACTCTGCAGTCTCAAATGTCAGAAATTTGTCATTGATATGCAACAACATCGAGCCTGCAAATGTCTTCAGTTGAGTTGGAAGCAAAGAGCTCCCATGATATTAGGCTACTTTCTTTCTAAGGTTTCTCGGACTTCCTTCCATTGGGGTGGGCCACTTGTGTTGTTAAATAACTTTAAATAAACTGAACTTGGTGATGAGACTTTAGGCCACCATGACTATATGCATATGCCCGCGTGACACCCTAGATCTCATTTTCTTGTTAAGCGGAGAAATCACTTTTAAAAATATCTCCATTTCATTTGTTTGGTTTTTGTTTTTGTTTTGGAAAAAAAGCAAGAGAAATAAACATTCTTTCCACCCCCTCCCCCTCCTCTACCTTGTCTATAAAGTTGGGACCATACATCTGGGATTAAAAGCAAAACCAGAAATATTTGCATGGCTTTAAAAACCAGACTCTTAGGGGGCCCGTAACCCTTCTTCATCTTGTCACTTGCTTTCAACATTCCCGAGGCTGCGCGCTCTTCCTGCCTTACACACCCCTGAAATCCCCTGCGAAGTTGCCACAGGGATGGTGAATAGATTTAAATGATGTAATGTTGACATGAGAAACACAGAAGAGCCAACCATTTCACCAGCACAATGAGCGTCCTGGGGAGCAGCAGAGGAACCGCGACTCCAGGCAAACTGGTGGACCACAGGCAAGGGCAGAGAGCAGAGGAGAAGGGCTGGTCCCATGGGGCCAGGAGGGGGCCGCGTGGGGCTGTTCGCTGAGCTTCCTGGCTGGACCCTTGCACAGGCGAATCCTCCTTCCTCAGCTACGTGTGAAGCTGCGGGGGGTGCTTCCAGCTGCCAGTGGGGGTGCTTGAGGGCACCCCCTTCAGGGATCCTCAGCTCCAATTTAAATGAGGTTTCCTTTAATTTTATTTTTCTTTTCACAGTCTAGACGTTAAAATATGCTTAACGTAGTATCCTCTTCCGGTCCGACCTCCAAGAGAGCAGGGACCACGTTTTTTATTCCCTTTGGTACGTGGGGACCGCTGGCATCGATTTGGGCTAATGGGCAACTCTTAATATTTGTTGTAGTAAATCAAAATCAATTAAGTGAATTAGTCACGGGAATTAACTCATTTTAAAAATCATAAAGTGGAGGAATAGTCTTTAGTTTCTTTTTTTTTTTTTTTTTTCCAAAACCTGTGTTTATTTTATTTATTTTTTTTAAGGTATAGTTCAGGTTACGGGTTCACAGCCTGAGTCACAGGCCCCATTCTCAGGGGTAGGCCGGGTGCCAAGAGATGGTAGAGAGGGGGATGTTCAGTTAGAAGAGGGATCCGGGAATCCACAGGCACGGTAAAGGCTTCTCAACCAGTGCACACCAGATTTTGACTAATATTATGTAGACACTGATGGAATTTGACCTTGTTAGGAAGGTTTCTCTATTTCTCAGGGATTGAGGAACCCACGGTCTGCTAGAAGTTAAAACGTAGTTTAGAAGCGTGTTTACGCCTGTGTATGTGTGTTTGGGTTGGGAAGATGGTCAGTGGAGACGGGATGCAGTCATTTTCCCTTGACGGCGGAGTATGTTACTACGCACCGTAGAATTTGGCCGTTTTGGTCATCCTCCTCCTCTTTTTACGTGTTTGACCTGACATTTCGAATAAACGCTTCTATTAACTAAACTCTTCTTCCGCATAAACAACACAAGGTGGTGAAGATGCATTCACTTTCCTCCTTAAAACAATCCTGGCAGATAAGTATTCTTATCTCTATTATGAAGAAATTGAGGCCACCAGGGATTCAGAGACTCCTCTGCAATTCCTGGAGTCCTCGATTAGCAGAATCTGGGATTCAAACCGCAGCCATTCTGACTGCAAAGCCATTTTTCTTCCCCAACAGGTGTCTCTCAAAATGTTCACGGACCAGCTGCAGCAGACTCACCAATGGGCCTAGAGTCCTGGCTAGGAATTCATCTGACCATATTTGGGGGGTGTTATTCATGAGACACCCTACCCTTCAGAACTATAGAAACCCGAGAATCTTGGGGCATAGGGGCAGACGACCCAGGAATCTGCACTTGAACAAGCAGGTAAAAGCCAGCACACTGCTACACTGCACCGTGCTGCCATGGGAGTGACGTTGTAATTGATGGAATTTTAAGTTTGCATCTAAAATCAAAATTGGCCGAAGTAAGAAATAGCAGAACAGGATCAGGTAATTGCTACAGCAAGAGGTCACCTTCCTGTATCTGCCTTAAACAACTCTCAGGTCCATATTGCTGAGTGTCTACAGCCGAGAACATTTCCGATATTTGGGGCTGATAGATTTGGGCACCAAATCCCATCACTGGGCCTCATTTGCTGTGACTCTGAGTTAGACATTGGAGCTGCTGCCAGCACAGGAGGTTTTGCATGTGACGTCAGAGGTCTATTCTCAGACCTTTAAGCTGATTGGGATTTTCTTAGTCTTTGTTTATCTTAGGAAATAGTTTAATCTAATCTTTATATATGCTAAGAAAATGTCGATTTTAGCTTTAGTCCAAATACCGTATAATCACAGCACTCCGATGGAAACTCCAGAGCTGAACTTGAGCAAACTCAACACATTCCATTTTGTAATGCAATAACCAAGTTTCAATCCGGCTGCACTAGGAAACGACCATGAATGTAAGGGCAATTTACAGCCTAATGATCATATTTGCTGCCGCTGATGGAGGTGATGATGTCTGTACTCTAAAATGACTCTAGCCAAGGAAAGCAAAGCAATTGATTCTGAGCTTCTAATTTTAAATTAAAAGGAAAGAAGGAAGGATGGATGGGCAGATGGAAGGAAGGAAGGAAGGAAGAAAAGAACAGAAAAAAAAAAAAACAACAACGTTTGATTTAGGAAATGCTCTACAGTTTTCCCAAATTGCAAAGTTTCATTTCCAGGGGAGGTACTTCTATCTTGCCTGGCCCAGATCCCAAACCAGAAAAGTCAAAGTTTACAGCCCCTTACCTGTGTTATATCTACTCTGCATATCCAATAAATATTTATTTCTACCTTTTTGGCCGTCAGCTTGCTGCAGGAGGCCGCAGCAGCTTAGGGGTTAGTAGCATTTGTGCTGCAAACAGACTGAAATGAATCGGGACCCTTCCCCTTTATATTGTGCAAATAAATGTAACCTTGTCACCCTGGCTTTGACCCCTTTACCTAAAAGGATGGATGATGAGAGTGCCCACTTCATAGGGATTGTTTTTAATATTGATTAAGATAATATATACAAAACAGCCTGGAGGTTGCTCTACATTATGTTCTCATAAACATCAGTTATTGTTATTAATAAAGCTACACAGATTTTATTTATTTATTTTTTTAAAGATTTTGTTTACTTATCTGAGAGGGAGAAAGAGAGATAGAGAACACAAGAGCCGGGGAAAGGAGACACGGACTCCACGGAGCAGGGAGCCGGACGTGGGGTTCGATCCCAGGACCCCAGGGTCGTGACCTGAGCTGGAGGCAGACTCTTAACTGACTGAGCCCCCCAGGTACCCCAGCCGCATAGGTTTTAGGATGAAAGACTGATAAAGGCATTTCTTAAGGACGGCTGATTTAGAGATCCAGCTGGGAGGGAGTTGGTCAGTGGGCTAGGCCTAGAGCACAGGGGCTGATGGTTTATTTGAAAAGCGGTGGCCATGTAGCTCCTCAGGAGGAGGAAGAAAAGGAACTTTGCATCCATTAATTGATTCCTGGGAGCATGCACTGTGCTCTATACTTGTTCACTCTAGCACCCAGGTTTGAGCAGTTGAGAATTAACCAGCAAACAATAGCCAGGAAAACGTGGAGTGGAGAATTGTATTTTGTGGGAAGTCTTTGATTACGGTAGAAATGGCGGCCTTAGAGCTTCGAATGTTTCCTTGCTCAAAAAGCCTGAGCAAGGCATTTTCCCTCTACTTTTGCTCCTGCAAAATGTGGATAAAGCTGCTTGTTATATCCCAACAGGATGGGGGTTCAATCCTGAGACAATGAGCAAAGTATTTACAAAATATCAGAATTTATAATTTTTCAGACATTATAATAATACAATATTCTATTTTTTGTTATTTTTTTTCCTAATTTCCCTCCTTATAAAACAGGTGTTTCCATGTGCTCACTGACCTATAGAGTTGCTACAACTCATCCCCATCAATATACTTAGTTTTAAGTGTCTAAAAATATAATAATAGCCTACTTGTTTCACTTTACAGAGTCCCTCTTCTGCCGTGCTGGGTGACTTTTTTGTTGTCCTTTAAAACACATCGGAATGTCCTCAACTCTCTGAAGACTCACTCACTCTGTCTACCTGGCCTCCTGTGTTTGGCCGTTCCCTCTTGGTGGCCACACGACAATTTCCACGTGCCTCTTGCACTCATATCAAATTATCTTACAATTTTCTGCACGCCTGTGTACATCTGTGGACATCTAGCTTCTGGAAACAAAGACGTGTCCCTTTTTGTATTCATGGCACCTTGCATGGCATCTGGCAGAGAGGGGTCTGTCATTCGGGATGTGCTTGTTTAATGCAGCCATATTAGCCTACTGATATTAGTGCCATTGATATGAGAGAGGCATTCCTTTTTCTTTCTTTTTTTTTTTTTTTAGGATGTACACAGTTTTTACTATGAAACCACGACTCAGAGTCTTTATCCCCCATCTCTGTCGTCCCCCCGCCACCCAAGAGAAGCATTCCTATTTCGGTTTTGGACACATTACCGTTAGGGAGAAAATCAGAAATCAAAGAAGAAATTTCCATCATGCTTCACATAAAGCATGAAAAAAATCCTGGCATGTCTACCGTATACCAGGGAAAATGGTGCAGTTTTAATATAATGCAATAAAGAAGCCTTTGTAGCATATGTTATGTGAGTCATATCTCTTCTTCACAATATATTCTAGGTGTTTCTGGCTCTTAACTGTTGAAAAGGTCTTGTGGCTTCTTCCTGCATTCAATGCCTCCCTCTACGGCTCTCCCCACCCCCTTTCATGTCCTAAATTCAAACACTTCTTGATATGAACACTCTTTTTTTTTTTTTTTTTAATCAGCAGCCATTCATGTTTTCATTGGCTACAACAGTCCTGGTAGAACTTTGATCCCACCATTCTTTCATTACCTCCACGTTACATCATCCTGCATTGTGCTCAGGACCGAGGACTTGCCATATCACGGTCATGCTGGCACCAAGTGGAGGTACAGTTAGATGTTTCAACACTCCTGGTAAGGTTGATTAGCACTGGGTAGCTGAGCATATGTTTAAAACCCTTGACCAAAAGCACTTGGACTTCCTTATGGTCTCATGCTCGTCTATAGCTAAGTGGACATGAAATCAATACGCACTCATGGAGCGCTGGCCCCTATGAGATACAGTCTAAATAATGCAGCATATTGTAACAATCGGATGGTGCATAATTCCCTCCATCTAAAGCAAAATTGATTTTTGTCTTCTAACTATTATCCCTGCTCTGCAGAGGGATCTATTTTCATTTAAAGTTTCAAACATTTCAGCCATGCGCCATAAACAAACACTAAAAGATTCCATAATATTCTCAAGATCGTCCACTCTCAGCAGCAAAGAAGTGCCACTAAGAATGCTAAAGGCTAAGAAGTAATAAACCATCAAAAGCTCCATTGCAAATGCTCTGAAAAATCCCTTTCCCTTCCTCAGCTCAGCAGGACACAGCTCTGTTTACACTCTCAGGCCATGATCCATAAAGTTGCCTTTGGCCTTATCTGACCCCCTTTCTCCGTGTCAGGTTGGGAGAGAAGAAACACTCACAAGATAGAATAAAGAACTGAATGGTCTTCTCATTTCTGCCAACTGTCTGCTACAAAAAAAAAAAAAAAAAAAAAAAAAAACCCTCATCACTACAGTCTAAGCGAGTAGCGAGTGCTTCTTATTAATATGCATACAAATCTCCCTGATTCTTGATAAATCCCTGCTTCACTAGGTCTGGGGTGAGGCCTCAGATTCTGCGTTTCTAACAAGCTCCCAGGTGACGCCGATGTTGCTGGTCTGAGGACATTCTGAACAGTGTGTTAGGCAGGATGCTAACGGTGCCCCTGTCCAGCCAAGACCCTGGGACCCTGGCTGTTCAATCAAACACCAATCTAAGGACTGCTGGGAAAGGAGTTTGCTGTTGTAATTAAAGCCTCACGTCAGTTGACCTTCAGATATGGAGGTTATCCAGTTGAGCCCGATCTAATCTCATGCGACCTTTACACGGCAGACTCTGGAGGGAGAAGAGGAGTCAAAGAAATCCGTAGCATAGGAGGAGTATGACATGCTGCTGCTTTGCACATGGGGGGGCGTGTGGGAAGGACTTCATCAGCCTCCAAGAGGTGAAGGCCGCCCCCAGTCGAGAGCCAGAAGGGAGACAGAGTCATCTAGTCCAGCTTACACCTTTGAAGAACTGGATCCCCCCAATGCCCTCAATGAGTTTGAAGGGAGGTCATGCCCAGAGTCTCTGGAACAGAGCATGGCCAGGTGAGGCTCTCCAGAGGGAAGCCTGCTTGGCCGCCCTGTGCCCGACTCCTGCCCCCCAGGACTTGTGAGATAATACATGGGTGTTGTTTTAAGCTACTAAACTGATGGCGATTTGTTACACAGAAACTGGCAACTAATACAGGTAGGAGGATCCTAATCCAATCCAACCAACTAAAATCTTGCCATTCGTGAGACGGCAGGTTTTGCTCATTGTTCCTCAAAACCTCAGGATTGTCTTTTTAACACAGAGAACAAAGAGTTTGCGGTCGGCAATTCGCGCGCAGTAGTCTGATCGTAAGTCTCTTATTACCGCTTCGACTTTCAATAAGTCGCTGAACTTCTCTGGCCTCAGTGTCCTCAACTTCAAACAAACAAACAACAAACAAAAAGCCAACCGACATTGATCCCACCTGTTCTAAGCAACTGCTAATGATAGGTTCGCAGTAACGCAGCAAAGTAAGTGAACAAAAGCCTTGCGAAGTATGAAAACACGAGAAGCGTATGCGGAATCCGAGGCGGTCCTCGTTTAAATTATGCCTCATTGAACTTTTTCTGCGGTCATAAAAAAAAAACTTCTTGAGATGTTAAGATGGCATAGCTCAGTGCTCCAAAATGCTCCAAAACCTCCTCATTGTGAGTGAGCCTGGCTGCAAGTGACTGTAAACTCCTCGAACGTACCTGCTGTCATCCACTGTTTATGGGCAATAGTGACCTAACAGCAGGGCCTCGGGCCATGCGTGTGTGGTGCCTTCCTAGGAGCTGCAAAGCAGGAGCTGCCCTGTGTCCGATTAACTGGAGAACCTGGCCCATCCCGACTTGCCTTCTCCTTTGCTGTCACATGCACTTAGGGAGACGGCAAATCGCTCAGGCAACATCTGCCAACACGGTTGCTCTCCGGCGGGTGGAACGGAGGCTGCCAGGAGGCAGGGCCCGCAGGCCCGCAGGAGCAGCGCAGGAGCCTAGTGTTCCTGGTCCACAGAGGCCTCGCCTGGCGTTTGACGCCTGCCCTGCGCCTGGTGCCAAATCGTTATTTTATGGCAACCTTCCTCCGTCTGTAGTGTGTGTTACCTCTGTGCGGTGCACAGATGTGGCCACACACGTTCTGTTTGGCAGGAGGCAGATGCCAGCCCCCGAAATGGGTGCCGGGTTCCAAGGGCAACATCTGGATCCCTGGCTTGGCCGTGTTCCTGTCTGTGCTGCGCCTGTAAAATGCCCCCTGGAGACGCTTTATGATTAGTCTGCAACCGGGTTGGCACGAGTGTCTTGTCTCCCTGGCAACCACTTTCCCTCTGCTTCTCACACATCTGCTCCGCAGCACACAGCATTGGGGAAGCTGCCCCCACCTCGTGCCCGGTCCCAAGGCGGGTGGCGGGGCTCTGGTGAGGGGCACCCCGACCCCGCGTCCAAAGCCAGTGTTCCCCGCTGGCAACTGCATCGAGCTGCAGAGTGAGGCCTCCCTGCAAGGCCGGTGGGTTGACGACAAAGGGTTGGAGTCTCATGAAGGCCCAGGGGCACGTCCGAGCCTGTGAGCCTTTCTCAGGAGCAGGGAGGGAGCAGGAGGCGGAGCAGCCTGGCGGGCCTCGGTGTGGGGGAGAAGGACCCGGTTGGAGGACCTGGGGCCCTGGATGCTTCATTTGCAGCGTCTCCTGTCTTCCCTCCCTCCTCTCAGGTTCCCTCCTCTCTTCTCTATCTTGCGACACCTTCTCCAGCCCCCTTCCTCCCCAGCTGCTGGGCCCTTAGGGCCGCAGGAAGGGCCGGAACGCGGACGACCTCCTCCCTGAAGAGCGTCAGGCCAGCCTTTGTCAACTCCCTCTCACAAACCAGCTGTCATTCCTCAGGTGGCTGCTCTTCAGTCTGTAGAGAAATGGCCACGTAGGGCTGCGACTCAGGCTCCTGGCAACGCGGATCGAGTTGTTAGCCCTTCGCAGGTGGAACCGGAAAGGGATTGGATTGTGAAGGATACACCCTTCTGCCCGTCCTTGGCTGTTTCTTTAAGTATTTTGATGCATGTGCAGAAAGAAAAGGGGTAAAATTTCGCAGGGATCTCCTCTGGGCAGGAATCTATAGAAAGCAACCGAAGTGATCACAACTACCCTTTGGGGTAGGCCTGTGCATTCCCATTTGACAGATGAGGAAGTGAGGCCCCGAGGAATTTAGCCTTGTGGGACGGGAGCAGCACAGGCTGGTCCAAGCCAGGACGTAACCACCTAACAAAACACCAAGGAGCAGGCCTTCCAGAGTTAGCCTAACATTCCTACTTTTTTAGGAAGAATAGGAATCACCTGAGTGGGATTAGAGGTTCTTCCAAACAGAGGGACTGTCTTAACCCAGGACTCGGAGGTAAGAGTAAGAAGTCATGATTTGCACAGAAGCTGCTAAAAAAAACCCTCATCTCTACTAACTCATGAAAACACATCTCGAATACTGCGTCTCATTGGAAACTCCCATGGATTATCAGAAGAACATCCCCCAACCTTCCCTTCCCACAATAAACAAACAAATACATGGAAATAAAAGGAAAAAATGTTATAGTTACTGGCTAAGTGGATCATTAGGAAGCTAAAAACAAAAAGACAGTTCATTCGGGAAGGATGTCAGCCTGAGAACGGGCCTCACGTCTCCACCTTATTAGTGGGGCCACGCACCAGCCGCCCGTGGGCATCGAGGACTCCTGCATCACCGACCCCAGAACACGGTGCGTTAGTGTGTCTCTACCTTCTAAACCCCTGGACGCATCATTTCTTCCTTTTGTTTCTCCTAGACGTCATCGACATCCGTCCTCCTTTCTTTCCTGCTGTAGATATAGTATGGGAGTGACAGCTGTATGGACTTTGTCCAACTACGGTCTTGGATGGATCCAGATTACCAACCCCCATAAAACGATAGATGAATAAATGAATAGTGAATGAACATACCATGTCAAGATCTACTGGAGCTCCAGAAAAAGCACAAAAGCGGCCGATAGAGGAAGCTCCTACTCCCCTACTCACTGTATGAGCTTCCGTTACTCAGCCGCACGCACTGAGGGACTTTCAGCTTCAGCATTTTGGAAATGAGTATTATCAAGAGCACTGACTTCATCAGAAAGTTGCGAGAGTTAAATGAAATAATTTACAGAAAATGCCTAATAGTAAGATGGCGACTATACGCATGGTGGCGGGTGGGTTTACGGGAAAGCCAACTCACACGTGCAGGTCAACACGAAGAGAAATCTGTAGAAATGTCTTGGGATCTGCAAAAATACCTGGAGCAAAGGCAAGGAGAGTCGTTGGGCTGAGGCGGAAGATGGGCTGGAGAGGAGTCATGAGAAGGTCGCTGCCGGTCCCACGGGGGGCTCCAGATCTCAAAGGGTCTTGCTAATTGTCCTGGGTTGGGGTGCGGGTCTGTTGGTAGCTCCTGTTGATGATGTCCAGGAGAGAGAGAGAAAAAAAAAAGAAAAGAAATGATGCTTCAAGGTGTTTAGAAGGTAGAGACACACTAACGCACCGTGTTCTGAGGTCGGTGATGCAGGAGTCCTCAATGCCCGGGAGCCCTGGTGGTGGTAGGAGACCCCACTAATGAGGTCGAGACGTGAGGCCCGTTCTCAGGCTGACATCCTTCCTGAATGACAAAATGTCTTTTTGTTTTTAGCTTCCTAATGATCCACTTAGCCGGTAACTAACATTTTTTTCCCTTTTATTTCCACTTACTTATTTGTTTACTTATTTGTTGTGGGGAGGAGTGGTGGGGGAATGCTCTGCGGATAACTCATGGAAGTTTCCAATGAGATGCAGTATTCAAGATGTGTTTTCACGAGCTAGTAGAGGTTCCCTGGATTTAGGGTATTCAAGGCTAACATGGGGCAAACCAGCAAGCTGGGCATCCTCCTGGGGTCCAAGCCAGAGTCCTCGTGTCTCAGATCTAAGGGCAGGACTCGGCTTACACGCTCCCTCCGCTGGGGAAGGGGGCTTGTGCTCTGTGTTCTCTGGAGTCTTCCTTGGTCCGGCCGGGCGCCTCGGTAACCTTTGCTCAGCCTCAGATCTCAACCCCGTCATCCTGCTCCGGGAGGACTTAGCAGATGTCTTTAACGGCGTGGCCTGGTCTGGTGCTCTGAGGGCCGCGTGGGGCACCCCAGCAGAGCTCTCCCCGAGGCTGCAAGCGTCACTGCCTACCCCGTGGCAGCAACCGGTTGTGCATCCCGCCCAGGCCAAGGCCCTTCCACACCCCATGTTAGGGCACAGCCGCTCCTTCTCAGGGGCTCAGCAGAGGGCAGCGACCCCCTTCATCTCTTGGGCAGAGCCTCCCGACGGGAAGCAGCCTCCCTGGGAAGAGCAGTCGCTTCTCCTGGGGGCTCGCCAGGCTGCTTACTGCATGCTGGAGTAGAGAGGGAGTCTTCCAAAAGGGCTCTCTTGTCACCGTGCGACTGAGCGGAGTCCGGACAGACTCCTGGGGGCTGCAGTGCATCATCTCTTTTGGATGTTGTGGGCCACAATTCACACGTGTGGGGTGGTGGCAACCACAATTAATTGAGCAACAAACGTGGGTGGCACCTGGTCGTGCCTGCCTCCCCCCGTGGGCACTGTCGTGTGAGGTGGCAGTTAGGACTGTGATGGGAGTGAACGGGGTCATGAGCCCCCCCATTGGAAAGAGTGCCTCAGGGAGGGCATCTCCAGGAAAGTGACATTGGACCCGACACCTGCCAAGACGGAAGAAGCAAGTCACTGGGGCATCAGGGAGCAGGCCCGGCAATGGGAAAGGCAGGAGGTGGGGTCCTTCACAGGCATGTCCCAGAGAAAGAAGAGCCGGGTAGCTGGACTCGTACCCACAAGGAAGGGCCGGGGAGAGGTGTGCGACGGGCCCCCGAGGCCGTGGCAAGTCGCTGGGAGGAGCCAGTGGCCGCCTCCGTCCCCCACACCTGCAGACTTACCGTGCGGCATCTCAGAGCGGGACATCCGGACTCGACATTGACGGGCTGGCGGGGCTGGAGGGGCACACCTGAGGGTCCAGGTAAGCAGGCGGGTGAGGAGGGGGCCAGGGAGTGAAGAAGGGTGTGGAGTGGGGAGGGCTGAGACCCCGGGAAATAGTGAACGCTCAACGCGGGCTTGCTCTCGCTGTCAAAACGCCAAGAAGCCTGCTACTTTCAGAGTACTGATGCCACAACTATTCTTTTTTTGTATAATGGGAATAATATTTCTCTCTGATGGAGCGGTTAGGTCACACATTAAACAGCTGATGCAACCCCCAGATGCCTGGGGCAGGGCATGCAGTCGAATGCCCCGACGCTGAGGCCCAGGCCCAGGCCCAGGCCCAGTTACAGCACACAGAAATATAAAATAAACATTTAAAACAAATCGTTAGAGGAACATTTATACAAAAATCTCAATTCTTGTAAATCTAGATAGGCCCTGTGAACGCTGAATATCATTGTCATATACTTGGGATATCTAGGGGCACCTGGCTGGCTTGGTCGGTAGAGTGTGCGACTCTTGAACACCGAGTGGGGAGTTCGAGTCCCACCCTGGGCACGTAGCCTACTTCAAATAAAATTTTAAAAATTAATAAAATATTGTAATCGGTACTACACTCTAGTTACTTACTGCTTATACTTTGAAACGATCACTCTGTTGTCTGTGTAACACCTTATCAAAGACGCCATATTTATCTTACCCATCCCCTTTGGAGTCCCTCAGTTTGGTTTTAATGTATTATCACCACAACCAATATTGCGATGAATGGTCCTGTAAGTTCATTCTGCAACATCTACAAATATCTGATCGTTATGCTGTGGATGAAACAAAAGTATAGCGTGGAACGTCGATAATCCCTGAGTTAAGAAAACAGGGGAAACAAGAGTTTCTCCTAAAATAGACAGTGGTGACGGCCACTGACCATCATTGTGGGTACACTTAGTGCCCCTGAATTGATACCTAAGAATCATTAAAATGGTTGAACCTTACTGGACGTCTAGTTCGCCGCGATCAAAGCATGTAACAAGATTTTAAGTGTCCAACCAAACCAAGAAAATATTAACATAATCAAAGATCAATTTTCTCTCTATAGTTTGACAGAGTCCAAATAGGTGTATATGCTTGTGTATGTGATCCAGACGACACGTAACTTACCCTCTTGGATTTTTCTTTTTATTCTCTCTCCTCCACTGTTCATCTCTCATGCCTAGGTGTGGAGGTGGCTCGTGGTAAGGACTCCACGATGGGTTGTTTGAATGCAATTCCCCGTTCGAGGATATGAGGAAGTGTAAGAGAGAACGGCTTCAGAAGGGACCCAAATAGTGCAGACATCAGGACTTTGCCTGGGCACAGGCAAATCCAGCGTCAGCCTTCAGGCCGGGGCAGGGAGGCCAGGGCTCGCGCACCCTGAAACGGGAGGCGCCCTAATTGCCCTGTGCTCAGGCAGTCCTGGGGTGCGCTCGTTTCCCGATATTCAACAGAACACCAATCTTCACTTAACACAGTTAATGATATAATTTTTATTTTTAAAAGGGAGAGCTGATGTTCCTACCAGCTTCAGAAGATGTTGCAGATCTGGTTGTGGAGCCGTTCTATTTCCAATTAAGCAGTGGGGGGATTCAATTACAAGCTGTGGGAAGCGAAGAGTTTGTGTCAATAAACCAGCAGTGGTATTAAGGGTGGTTGTCTGGTTTGCAAACATTAACAGCTTGAAACCTAAAGGCGTATGCTTTTGAAATTATCTAACTATGCTTCTCGTGTAGACAGGATTAGGAATACCTGAAACCCAGCCTGGGGTTTCCTTCAAAAGCATTTTCTCTCCTGGAACTCATAGCGAATTTGGGCATTAAAATAGTATATTAAAGGGCTCACTGGGAGCTTGTTAATGAGGTTAAAGCCATTAAAAAAAAAAAAGACAACAACAATAAAACGGCGTCAGAAAACTCTCTGGAAGAAAGCAAAATGATTTGTAACAGGGTCTGGTTAGGGAGGAAAAGGAGAAGATTCGCTTACATAGACGATTTTTAGATACGAAAGGGCTTTTGGAAATACATACACTGTATGCAAACCAGGGAAGTGAGACCTCAGAAGGTGAAGGCAATATCCCAGACCTGTCAACCAACTGTTCAAATAAATTAAAATGGAGACCAGACTTGAAAAAATCCCCCGAAAAAAAAAAAAAAGAAAAAAGAAAAAAAAGAAAAAAAGAAAAAATCCCCCGAACGGACAAAACCACTGAAGCTGTGTGAGCTCTGTTTCTGGAACATCAGTGACACGGAGGTGATTTCTTGTGAATGATTCTGATAATTGCAAACAAAACATAAGTTCTCCTCCTACAGTGGAATCAGATCGTTCGTCGTCTTACACCAACCCCCTGCCACCTGGGAGCCCCCAGGGGAAGGTGAAGCCAGTTCCTTGTCTGGCCTCGGAGGCCATCCTGTAACGTGGTGCCCCGAGCTGAGCTTCCCACGGGGTGGGCTGGCCGTCCTCTGTCGGTGAACGCGCCGTCTCTTACCCAACGGGATGAACCCCTCTCAGGTGAAGCGCTCTGAATGTCTTCTGGTATCACTGCCAGGCCTGAACGCCCCCGCGGCGTCAGGTGCCCTGCCAAGAGCTAGACACACAAATGCAAGAGGCCCCGGATCTGCCCTTCAGGAGTTTACAGCTCGCCTAGCATCTACTCGTCCATCTGAAATGCTTTTGTTTAGTTCTCCTGACTCCCCTGCAGCCTCCTGATCTTTTTGCCAAACCAATCATTCGTCCAACTACTTCCATTGTCACCTTTTCTTCTTTCACCTTTTTTCCACTGTTTTCCTATGAGGCAGTACAGCCATTTAAAATCATTTCATTAAAAAAATAAAAAAAATAAAAAATAAATAAAATCATTTCATTATATTTGGTTTTGGAAGACATTTCTGCTAATATGTTGGAAGCATTTAGCCTGTATGTCCTTCCCTTTGGAAATAGAATCTCCCTCTTAGAATGGGACGCTCCCCCCTGCTCCCAACCTATACTATATTGTTTCCAAAATGAGGGTTATATCCATTTAATTTCCCATGAAAATGAAAATAATTCCAGCTTCTCACAAACTCCAAGGGAAGAGAATAATTCACCTGCTTAGTGACTTTGGGAGAGGGAAGTAAGCCCTTTTTTTCCTCAATTTGCTCTGCAAGCTGGGCAGATAGTCAGAGCAGCCTGCTATGGTCTGGCTTTAAGCCTTAATTCCGGGCTAAGAGACAGCATGCTTATTTTGTCTGAGATTGAAAATAAACCACATTTTCTAATCTGCTTTCTTAGAAGCGAAGTTTTGGTTTTGACCTCCATCTGTCGATCGGCCTCTCAATTGGTTCCAGATTTGGGGAGAGGAGAAAAGAGGGTGTCATTGGGTGGTGGAGACGGATCCCGAACCACAATACATGTACTGGGCGGGAGAGCAACCATGTAGTAGCTGTAATTTTACTGTGGAATAAAACGGTTTTCAAGGCCGAGAGAACCATCCCCACTGAGCAGCCCCAGCACACGCAGTTTTCTGGTGCGCCCCGTAAGGAAGAGGAAGCAACGTGGTTCTTGCTTTTCCAGCTTCTTTCAAAAGAAAGAGCGGGTCCATGAGGGAGGCGGGATTAGCAGGGGAGAGGAAAGGGAGCGGGCGATACACAAAATAAATTAAATCAAGGCTTCAAAATTAAATCCTGCAAACTACTAGGTAATTGAAAGTGTTCTGGGGAGGCTCAGGCAACGAGGGGCAGCGGGGTGGAATCTTACCTGCACCTTGTTCTCCGCTTTTTTTCTCTTTTTCTTCTGGATTTTCTATCATTTGGAAGGAGTGTGTGTGTGTGAGGGGAGTGGTGGTCTTTGAGGTATTACAATGTTATCGATGTTTCTCCCCCTTTAGGTATATCTATGCTCCCTTATAGACCAGGAGAAGCAGGTCTTTAACATAGACTGTTGCTTCTCCAGGGTGGAAATGGGAACTGTGTGTGTGTGTGCGTGTGTGTGTGTGTGCAAGCAAAAGCACATACAGCCTTGGATGTGTGAGGACAGGGGGAAAGTGTTAAGAAAAGTACCAAGAAAGGGAATCCTGGGGGACTCAGTGGTTGAGCGTTTGCCTTCAGCCCAGGGCATGACCCCGGGGTCCCGGGATCGGATCCTATATCGGGCTCCCTGCATGGAGCCTGCTTCTCCCTCTGCCTGTGTCTCTGCTTCTCTCTGTATGTCTCTGTATCTCTCAGGAATAAATAAATAAAATCTTTAAAAAAAAAAAAAAAGACCAAGAAAATTGGGTTCCCACCCTCCCTTTCCTCCACATGAAAAAAATCAGTAATCTGAAATGGATTCTGTATAAAATTGTGGTAAACTGAAGAATGCCCCCCCCCAAAGAAACCCACATTCTAAACCGTGAAACCTCCCAATATGGATTTTACAGGTGGGAATAAGTTAAGGACTTTGGGTCGAGGAGTTTATTCTGGACTATCTGGGTAGGTCCAGTGAAATCCTGAGGGTCTTTATAGGCAAGAGACAGAATCGGAGTCAGAGGATTGGGAGGAGGTAAGCAGATGTGGAGAGAGGAGCCAAGGGCGGTGGGCGGCCTGCACAAGCAGGCAAAGGTAAGGAGCCATTTCTTCCCTAAAGCTTCCACAAGGAAGGGAAGCCGGCAGCCCGTTTACACGTCTGTGCTCCGGGGCTGTAAGAGAGTAAGTCTGTGCGGCTTAAAAACACTATACGGTGGTCTCCTGTAGCAGCCATATAGGCTGATGCAGGGATGGTTAATGACTAAATGGTAAGTGAATCAGTACTATACAATTATTCTCATTTCCTCATATTTGTGATGAAGTAACTACACACCTTTGTTTGTATGCAAGACCTTCAGAAAGGTGAGGGCATTTTTTTTAAAGATTTTATTTATTTATTCATGACAGACAGAGAGAGAGGCAGAGACCCAGGCAGAGGGAGAAGCAGGCTCCCTGCAGGGATCCCAACGCGGGACTCGATCCCGCATCTCCTCACCCTGGGCCAACGGCAGACACTCAACCACTCAGCCACCCGGGCGTCCTGGGAGGGCAGTAAAGAGGGCTTTCTGCTACTATTTTCCTTCCTACTGAGAGATTTTCAGGTGTATCCCGAGCTGGAAGTCGCTGGAAGACTGTCAGGGCCATATATGCTTCCTTAGGGAAAGTCTACGAGAAATTGCAGAAAAGAGTAAACTCTCACCTTCTCCATAACTGTTTAGTGAACTATTTTCACGAATAAGCCTTGAAACACAAAGGATCGGACCTAAAGCCCAGGCCTCGACTTCAGCAGAAGGGGAGGCAGGTTTACAGTGAGCAGTTGGAGAACTTGGCAGGTTGCAAGTACCGAGATTCATTAATAGACTAAAAGCCCGTTAAATACCGCGGAGCCATTCTTCTCCAAGCCGTTCGTTCTCTTCTTACATAAGGAAATAACATTTAATAGCTTATTCAGGAAATAATTGGATTTTTAAAACCCTAAAATTAATTATAATATAAAATTATTGCATTTTTTTCCTTAAACAAAATAGAGTAGTAAAATTTTGAGTGTCTTAACTAAACTCATCTTTTTTTTTCCATATAAACTTCCATTTGAAAGAAGTTCAGATTTTAATAGTTCTTGAAAGTATCTTTTTTAAGGAACTCTAAACTTTACTATTACAGTTAAAATTAGATTATAAAATCAATCTAATATAAATTGAATCATTAATTAAGTCAATTTTAAGAGAAATAATTCAATTTCATTAAGGCGTTGTTACACTGATATTACAAAGTGAATGGATTCCTGTAATTAAAAAGCATTGAATTCCATATGACCATTTATCTCTCCTCCTCTTCCATTTTGGTGAATTTCTAAAATGGAATTTAATTAAATGCTGAAACAAAGACGTAATTCAAAATCAAAATTCTATGGAAGAAGTCGTTGGTAAATCTTCAAAGCAGTTCTCCTCCAACCCCCGATATTTGGAGGAACCACAACCACATGGAGCATATATAAAGTCATGAGAATGGGACAGAATGGCAGCTATCAAGCTGTTATTCATCATCAGTGTGATCTCCGCCAAGGAAAGCGATTCTTTTCCAAACGTTTAAGACCGAACTTAATGAGGTGATTGACGTTTTCCTGGAGCTTAGGCCTTGGTTTAAACTGCGCTTTCCGGAGTTAGGTTTGGTGGTATTCAAATCTTACAGAAAATAAGCCACGTATTTGGAAGATTATAATTTTGAAGAAAGAGCCTTGGATGTCAAATCGGCTTTATCAGTGCTATGGAGCTTTGTCTAATCAATAACTTCACTGAGGCTCAGTTTCCTCGTCTGTGAAAGAAGCAGCAACATCTCCCGTGTGGAGCCGTTAGGAGGATCACGTGTAACGTCACTTGTCAAGCGTCCACTGCATGTCCTGGAACATAGGGGAAGGCGAGTAAATATTAGTTCTCCTCCCTTTCGCCTTATCAAATTGTGGAATTCTAACAGAGAACAATTTGATCTCAATTAGATGGTATATAGCGGCGGGAGAGGGTTTTTCTGCCTTTGCTTCAAAATCGCACATTGTGGCTTCTACGAGGTGGTTGAGGTGGACATCTTTTAGGCAAAAGGAGCCTCTGACACAATGGCTTTGATAGCCAATTTGTAAACTATAAAAAATATATATATATACACATCTGCAAGTGCAGTGATACTGTTATTGCCCTTCTGTTGTACAAATAAGTTTTAGCTTATGCAATTTTCCCATTTTCTCTTTGGCTTCGTGGATATATTCATTTGAATGACTTTCATCAGCGATTTCATCCACAGACCTGCATCTTTAAAGAGGCTGTGACTAGACCTCCTGTTTTGCCTCTCTCCGATAATTTGGACCACAGCCGCTAATTGCAGTGTCTAATTGTATCCTCAATTGGCTGATTGCACCCACAATTAACTAAATATAAGTACCAAGCATCTTGGTACATTCAATTTTATGCCTCAAAGGGAGCCCGTGTGAGAGGGTAGCTGGCAAGTGGGCTATCTTCAGGAAAACAACTTCTCAGACTTGGAATTGTGGGTCTCATTTTAAAGCTTTTAAATATTTTTTTTTTTTAGGCGGCACAGTCCATAAAGCTGGTGACTCTCTTAGTGCTCTTTCAAGAACATAAAATCCAGATGAGTTGCAGACAGGCCACAGTTTAAGAAAAATATCAGTAGAGGCGTGAGGTTACAACTCATTGGCTCTTTCCTCATAGTGATAATGCTTGAACAGCTCCTGGAATCGCTGTCCTGATCAGTATGTGGGCATCATGACAGACTTTGGAATAGAGGAACTGGGACCATCACGTATTTCAGTTCCACAGCAGGGCTGACTGCCCTTCTCCAGCAATTTGAAAGGCCCCTCTGAGGAGCTGGTTGCAATGATGCATTGAAACGCAGGTGCCCCTACGAAGCAGGGGCATAAAACACCGGCGGGGGTGGGGGGCAACATAAATCCCACTCTGAAAATGGGGCTGGAAACGCCATCGGGTTGGAAGCCTGTCATAGACCGGGTGTGAACTTCCAAACTGCAAGTCTGGCAGATGCGCCGAAGTTGTTAGAGGTCGATCCACCACTTAATGTAGAAACTAAAACTCGGAGTTTTGTAAAGATTGTTCAGCAATCGCTAGAATGTTGTTTTGAAAGCAAATCAAGAGGCTGTAGGAATCTTTATGGAAGTCGTAACTCGGAGATAAATTAATCCCAGGCCACGGAGGAGTCTGTGACTTCTAATTTCCAAAGCAGATTGGTGCGTCTGCGTATCAACAGTGATGGCACCATTCTGTATATTTGAGCTGGGCAAACAGACCCGACGCTTTGCCCAGCTACATACACCTTGCACTCAGCAAGCATCGAGCCCTTACCACCACTTTTTGATAGACTGAACTTAATGCCTCTAAACTCTATTAATAGATGAGACTTAATTTTGCGGGGGAGGGAGTTTGGTAAAATAAAATAGCTTGGTAACTATGTTCAGGGTTGATAGGCAGGGCAAGCTTATCATAAAAATTTGGAGATTAAAAAACACAAAACAGAAATAAATTTGTTGTTCTTGAAGGTGGGTGCTGGGGATAAAGGGGACAACGGGAAAGAGGGAAAAAAGGAGGGACTAGGGGAATATTTAAGTGCAGCCCATGACTGGGATTTTGGCAAGGTTGTCTTAAGACAGGAATGTCTAAGATGAGATTTTCTTTCAATTTGGGCAAGCCGAGCAACACGTTACCCCAGTAAGAGCTCTATTCAGGGAAAAATATGTAAGTGAATTGTGTGTGCTGAAACCAGAGTCTTAGGTAATGTCTGAACACACGTATTCAGATGTGTGAACTCAGAAACAATAGGCTCCATGGAAAAATAAGTTCCTAGAGACTTTCTCTCTCTCTCTCTCTCTCTCTCTCTCTCTCTTTTTAATTGTTTATTAAGAGAGAGAGAGCACAAGTGGATGGAGGGGCAGAAGGAGGGGGAGAGAATCTCAAGCCGGCTCCCCACTGAGCAGAGCCTGATTCAGGGATTGATCCCATGACCCTGAGGAGACGACCAGAGTTAAAACCAAGAGTCAGATGCTTAACCCACGGAGCCTCCCAGGCGTCCCCCTTGAAACTTTCTTAAATGCAGAGGAGGCTTAGACTTCTCCGTGTCACGAACATGGGTGTTCTAGATGAACTTACATAAAGAGGGAGGATCCAGGGGGATCCCAGCTAACACCCGAGTCACACTAAAAACACAGATATGCTTGTGGAAATAAGGCCTTCCCGAACGATGCCTCCACCCAATAAGGGAGACCATGGTGGCCAGACACACAGCAACCTGATCCACACAATATCGAGAACGTACACGCTTGCCATGGCGATAAGCAGAAGGCTCGCAGGGTGACCAGCTCTGGAGCACCTCAGTTTCCCTGACGCAGGCAAATCCGACAGCTCGCATTCGGAGGCCAGCCCCTGCTCGGGCCTGGAAGCCTGGACTGGGGGAGACACTGCACCAGAACCAGGTGGAGTAGAGTTCCTGGAGACCGTGAAAAGTCAGCGGTTCCCCAGCCTTTCCTGGGTCCCTTTGAACAGTTGCATTTTGATGCGTATCTCTTACCCTGCTGGATCTTCACATCAGAATTTTCCTAGATAGGCAAAGAGAAATCTGAAGTGAAACCTTGTTATTTTCGACAATGTGGAATTTTAAAGAGTTTAGAAAGTTCAAATGAGGTCTGCATGGCAGCGTATAATTCTGAGCTCTTGATCAGAAACGATGGGGGGATTGCAGCCTAAATGCCCCTCTTTTACTTTTTCTTAGAAGTAATTTTCTTCTTCCATCTATGGGAGAAAACATTCTGCCTTTACCAGTAAGCAGGCAGCTGTCATTTATTTTTTTGGCATAATTTAAAGCCCTTTAAATGCTTATTTTTAATTTTAATAATTTTGGAGGTGTTCACTTGTGCATTAAAATTCAGGAAGCTGGCATAGCCCTCGGCTTACCTTCAGGGCAAAACTGTGTGCAAGACATGCTTCTATGAGATAATTTGTTTCCTAATTGGCATCCGTTTGCTGAAATACAATTAAAGTTATTGCTCTAATATTAACATCAACATCTTGATTACTCTATAAAATATGAATATTTATAAATTTTTTCTTCCATGACAGATATCTCTTAGGCACTTTATTTTTCAGTATTAGCAATTTCTTATTTATGGAGAAGTTTTGATTTCTTATAGAACATAAGGAGGGTCTGGGTAGCTTGCTGAGGTTTAAAACGTTGCAGGGTTAGACCGCTTAGACCCTAAGGAGCCACGTGGAACATCATCCCTAAAGCCTGGGCTTGGATTCTCAAGCCCGATTGACTTGAAAACCTGAGAACTGGATCACTTCTACTTACTTGACTACTTGTTTAGTGTCCCTTACTGAATAAAAATAATGACTCCTTTTACATAGCTATTTATCATTTACAGGAGGCTTTGAGTTGATCTCAAGTGTGACTGATTTAGAAGACAGGATCTTTTGGGGCACCTGGGGGACTCCGTCGGTTAAGCATCTGCCTTCAGCTCAGGTCATGATCTCGGGGTTCTGGGATCCAGCCCTGCATCAGGGTCAGTGGGGAGTCTGCTTCTCCCTACCCCCTCCCCAGCTCTTTCTCTCTCTCCCACTCGCTTTCAAATAGAGAAATAAAATCTTTAAAAATTAAAAAAAGAAGATGCAGTATTTCTTTTTTTTTAATTTAAATTCAATTTACCAACATATAGCATAACACCCAGTGCCCATCCCATCAAGTGCTCCCCTCAGTGCTTGTCACCCATTCACCCCCACCCCCCACCCTCCTCCCCTTCCACCACCTCTAGTTCATTTCCCCAAGTTAGGAGTCTTTATGTTCTGTCTCCCTTCCTGATATTTCCCACACATTTCTTCTCCCTTCCCTTATATTCCCTTTCACTATTATTTATATTCCCCAAATGAATGAGAACATACACTGTTTGTCCTCCTCAGATTGACTTACTTCACTCAGCATAATACCCTCCAGTTCCATCCACGTCAAAGCAAATGGTGGGTATTTGTCGTTTCTAATGGTTGAGGAATATCCCACTGTATACAGAGACCACAGCTTCTTTATCCATCATCTGTCGATGGACACCGAGGCTCCTTCTGCTGTTTGGCTATTGTGGACATTGCTGCTAGAAACATCGGGGTGCAGGTGTCCCGGCATTTCACTGCATCTGTATCTTTGGGGTAAATCCCCAGCAGGGCAATTGCTGGGTCGTAGGGCAGGTCTATTTTTAGCTCTTTGAGGAACCTCCACACAGTTTTCCAGAGTGGCTGCACCAGTTCACATTCCCACCAACAGTGCAGGAGGGTTCCCCTTTCTCCCCATCCTCTCCAACATTTGTGGTTTCCTGCCTTGTTAATTTTCCCCATTCTCACTGGGGTGAGGTGGTATCTCATTGTGGTTTTGATTTGTATTTCCCTGATGGCAAGTGATGCAGAGCATTTTCTCACGTGCTTGTTGGCCATGTCTATGTCTCCTTTGGTGAAATGGAAGACATGGCATTTCACTAAGTTCTTAGAGGCACCATTTGCAAATTTTCTTTTCCTTCTTTCTTTTCTTTCCTTTCTTTATGAGAATGAACTAAAACACTCATAGTTGTTTAAAAGCAAGTACGTATGAACATAAGTCTCTATGCGTTCCTCATAAAATGATTACTGTTCATCAATTAAAAAGCTTATATTTATTCATCCATCAAACTCTTTTCATGTATCTTTTAATTTGGAAAAGTAATATAAGGTATCATTCATGTAAAGCATATCAAATCATGAGAAAGGTTATAGACTAAAAAATAAAAGCACTTTCTCATCTTTAAATACTTAATTCTCCTCTCTAGCAACAATGGCAGTTGAATTCCTTAGTTATTCTATTTTTTTTTTTTTCCGAATGATTATCTAAAATCATCAGATGGAGCCAAGCAAGACAGACACCCTGACAAGGTAAGAGGTTCTCTAGTCGTCCAGTGCATTTATCAGAGCCACAGAAAAATGAAGAATCAGTCTGTGCCAAAGGCAAGGAGGCTGCTTGGTGTGGGTAGAAGAGTCCAAGGGGGAGGGTGGTAGGGCAGGTACCCGGGGAGAGCGGAAGCCAGGAATGATGAGCCCCGTCTCCAAGGTCTCCACCACACACATAGGTGAGCCTGAAGAGATGGGTTACTTGTAAAGTACAGATCAAAACGTGATATGTTAACTATAATAGAAGCCTGGTTTCTCACTTTCACATCTGAGTGTTTCAAATGCAAAAAGGGGGGAAAAAAACCCTGTGACTTAAACCCTAGCATTGAATTGGAAGATGAGATACTTATATATCTTGCTGTTTTCAATAGACAGAGATAGAGATTGGATATTAAGTATAAATGTGAGATTTATGGATATGGATCTGTATAAATAAACATATTTTTAGCCCTGTCCACTGAAAGAGCCTGTGAGCTATGAGACCCCGTAGCAAAGAGCATACTTAGTGCCCAGATCATGGTTTCTAAATATAACTTCTACTAAATGGAATCAAGGCTCCTCAGAGAAATGACTGATTCCACGGTTGAAGTGGGAAAAAATAAGCCAGAAAATACAAATGATGAGGGCAAATAAAAATAACACAGACACCAGCTTAAAGGGGCTCCCTCTGGCCAAATCTGAATTAATTTCAACATTGCATTAAATAATGAAAGTAACGGATTAAAACCCATGGAAAAAAAGAATCCATAGGATCATAGTGTTATAAATATATGAATAAATTAACTGAAAGTTTGATGAATAATGAGATTTGCATAATATCAGAATGTTTCTCCCTAAAATACTTATTATTTGTGATGGGAAAATAACTTTATAGTAGAGAAACCTGGAAATACCCCTTAATCAAGTGATCAAAATTAGCATCACCAGTAATAGAATACATTGAAATTCAGTGCCGCTTGAGAGGATGCCATGAAAACATGGCATTACGACTGTTATATTGTTGCTCAGGATACTCACCTAAATCTAGTAAAGAGGGAATATTAGACAAACCAAAACTGAGGGAAGGTCTGCATGGTACCTGGCCTATGAGAAGTGTGGTTATAGAACTCAAGAGAAGACTGAGGAATGTTCTAGATCAATGGAAACTAATGGAGGATAACAACTATCCAATGTCAGGAAGACTTTGGATTGGACATTGCTGTTATAAAAAATATTTGTTTGGAAAACCGACAGAACTTTAAGAGGACGTTGGTGAAATTTGGAATGTCTGAAGATTAAATGGTAATAAAATACCAAAGTCAATATCCTAATTTTTATGACACTATCATGTTAGGTAAGAGAATGTCCTTGTTAGAAAATAGTCTCAATTATTCAAGGGTTTGGGGCAATTTACTCCCAAATAATTTAGGAAAATTCATTTGTAGTATTTTGTGATTCTTTCTCTGTGTTTCAAAATAAAAATAAAAGAAAAAAGATTCTGTGTTTCTAGAAATAACACCTCCATATGAAATCAGTTGTGAGTATATAAGTCCATGTTTATATTTGTCACACAAATGGGAGAATGTACACGTTATTTTCACTTGGCATTTTTCTCCTGGGGGTGATCTTGGCAATCACGACATATTAACATATGTACCAGGCATTCAAAAGTACTCTTTTTTTTTTTTTTTAATGGGAAATTAACCATCTGGTTCTTTTGAATCGAAATTCTATAGTCATATTCTGATCTCAACAGAAATATTTTGCTGCTTGTAGTTTGGGCATCTTTCTTGGGCTTAGATATATTTTGATTCTTTATGCATAACTAAACTTGATATAATTGAATTATTTAAATTCACTTTCTTCTCAGATAAATTAAATTAATGTGTGTTTGTGAGAGAGAGAAGGAGACACGGAGGGAGGGGAGGGCAAATAGAGGGAGTGAGGGAGAGAGAGAGAGGAAGAGAAGGAAAATATACCAAAATATTAATTGTTACTCTCTTTGACCTTTGGGATCACAAAGGTTTAAAGCATTTTTATTTTTTTCTCTAACACATTGTTTTGGAAAAGAAATAAATAAGAATAAGAAATAAATAATAATAATATAATAATAATAATATAATAATCCAATAATAAATAATATTGGATTATTTTAAAATTGATGACAAGATACTTCTTGAAAGCTGTGGTTGCTTGACTCCCTATGTTGAGTATCCTTCCTCAGGATACAAATTCCTGGTACCTGTTTTGTCAGAAAACTGTGGGCTGTGGTTTGATAAACCCAGAGCGCAGAGTGACCATGACTGAGAGAAACACGGTTCTAGGAGAGTTAGGTTAATAGTTGTTCCTATTTGGGTAAATGAGGCACATTCTGGAAGTCAGCATCTGAGGCTTAGAAAATAGGTGGAACAGAGCATATGGAAGACTTGCCAGTGTCTAGCTCATTTCCATCAGGCTTCGCTGTATCTCTCTATCTCACTCAATCTGTATATTTGTATATATCTCCCATTTGCTAGAATCTACCTATCAATCAATGCTTGAGCTTTCTTTCAGGAACCATGGAGACCCCCTTGCTCCAGCCAACAGCAGTCCAGAAGTACCAAGGAAAGAACACCGTGCTGGGGCAACACTACACCAGGGACCTATAGCAGATGGTATGTAAATACTTGTCCCCTTGCCCATATGGAATGTCTAAAGCCTGAGTTTCACACTGTTACCCAGACTTCCCCTCTGAGATTAAGACTCCAATTGCCCACAGTTAGTTGACTTAGTGATGTACTCTTTCTTGGCTAAGTTCCCTCACTGTGTCATTTCTTCACTTCCTGCCAATGTTCCTTGCACTAACCAAGTAAATTACTTGTACTCAAATCTGGTATCAGGGCCTGCTTTTGGAGGATCGATGGCTGGAGTGTTGGTGACAGTAGTGTCCATAGCTAGATAAGGGCCTTGGAAGAAGGATCTCATTTAGGCATTGGAATGTGGCTGATCATGACCTGAGATTGCTCAAAGATACGGGATGATAGAATTTCAGGGCCAGGTATACCGAGGTCATCTAGTGACTGCCATAACCATCTGAACTTTGAATGACATACACTCTTCAATACCTTCAATGACTAGGAATTAAGACCCTCTTGAGTTAGATTTCTCTTTGTTAGAGAACTCTGCGTTCTGCGTGGAGAAAGAATTAGACCCGTGAGTCATTGTTGTTCTCTATGGTTCTCAGAGTATATGTGATAAAGGTTCCAGCGAGGATACTGATTGCTTAAAAGTAGAGTAGGACTGTCACCTCTCTTCACATCGCACAAGCAAAAGTTTCAGCCACAGATAATATTAGTTCTTTCCGCTACTGTTTGACATGGAGACAATTTTATGAAGCCCAAATCTAACCTCGTTGACCTTCCTGTTCAAATGGCCGCTCAGATGCCAGTCCATGGCTATGCCTTTAGCATTGCCGTCCTCTGCAGGTAAGCAGGTGAAGGTGATAGCAATAGAACCAAGAAATCCCTAGCAAGAGGGAACAAAATGAAATTTTCCTGTCTAACTGGTTTTGGAGACCTGTGGTTTTTCTAACCTGACTGATCACAGCAGAAACAAGGGAGCATGAGGGACCATATAGCTGCGTGCTCCATGGAAGTCAGTTGACTCGTGTCAAACCAGTGAAATGAAGTCTTACCCAAGGGAGCAAAGAAGGCTGCAAGATCCTTTTTGTTTTCCTAAGTAAAGTATCAGGATACCATCATCTGCATAGGCCCAGGAGAACCTGTAGACAGGAATGCAATAATGTTTTATTTAAATTGAGAAACAATCCGTGCAAAAGCCTCGAGACATGAGCAACACTTTCCAGGCTAGAGATTTGAGGGCAACTTTTAGAAATAATGCCAGTGAGGCTGGCATGTGAGTCATGCAAGAGCAGGGAGGAGCAGAGCATCAGACAGGTGACGAGAGGTTAGTGGGATAGCACCAATGGGACGTGTCCTACTGAGCCTGTGCCGTTCAATGAGGTTTTACAGAGAGGAAAAAAAATAGACAGGTGAAGTTTCATGTTGTGAATTTAATTCCTATAAGAGAGGAAAAGACAACAAGAGCCCTGCTTGTACTCATCTCTAAAACGCTGAAATTAATTGCATTTTTTAGATGTTCCCTGAAGCCATTTGAGTGTTAGAGGACGCTCTCCTTCACTCTTCACTTCCAGCGTAGAATCCAGCAGGAAAACAACCATACGATCTAGTCGGCATCAACAGCTGCTGGGCTGTCATCTCTCTCGTCTGCTGGCATTATGTGTCTTTTATCACATCTCCTTTGCCTTGGGAGTAGCAAGGCCTCCTGCACAATACCACATTCAGTTCTGCACACAATATCTGAACAACGTTGTTGGCAAGTGGAAGCAAGTTCAGCAGAGAGATACCAGAGTTACGGCATGGCTCCTCACGATGCCCCATGAAGACAAGTGGAGGTCTTTATTTGCTTTATACATCTCTCTGCAAGGTATAATATGAAAATGCTTTAATAATTACTTGATTACTTTTGTCTCTCTCTCATGTCTGTAGCAATCTTTAGTGAGGGGATGGTTTCTATTCGTAGCCCAAAAACCTCAACTTTACTTTCAGGTAGTAAGGGCTCAGAAAATGTTGGTGACAGGCTTCTTCCGTTGGCACATAAAATGTGAATCCAGGGATGGTTACCATTCTACTTCCACTGGCATTTTGTAAAACCATCCATCATGGCATTTATTTCACTGCACTGGGCTTCTTTTTTACTTGTTGCCCTCTTTTACCAGACCTTGAGATTCCTTGAGGGTCATAGGTCCTTTCTGGTGCTACCAGCACCTGTACATAGTAGCCCTTCAATTAAAGTTGAATGAATGAATGAATGAGTGAATGAATGAAGACCCTGTATTCTCTTGACTGGAGCCATCACTCGAGGACACTTGGGTGGTTCATTTTCAATTTCTCTTTACTATACTTTTAAATTTTAGGTGTTGTTTTTAGGCTAGCAGGTGGAGACTGTTTCTCCTATCTATCAATCCTTGTTTTGTCTGTTTTCTACAAGATAACGGGATCTCCATACTCATAATCACTACTTTCCTTCTAGAAAGGAAGAGGTTTGTGTGAGAGACACAGCAGACTCACAGTCCACAGCTCAACAGACTTCTGGGTCCAGTCACTTCCAGCTGGCTCCTAGACTTTGCAAATGACAGGATATATGAGTGAATGACACCTTTTCTGTACTAATTTATTTCCCCATTGCCCCCTTTAGCTGAACCAGTTTTTCTTCTCTTAGCATTAAAGTCTCTGAATTACCTTCCCTGAGAATTGAGATCTTACTTTCTCAATGTAATTATATTTGTCACACTCACCTGCCAGTTTGTCCAAAGAATCTTTCAATGATCCCATTGTTAGCAGCTGAAACAGTCCCCAGAAACATGTGGCGTGACAGCTATGGAACCCGATTTGAAAGACTTGCTAATTATTTTTCTTTTTTCTTTTCTTTCTTTTCTTCTTTTCTTTTCTTTTCTTTCATTTTCTTCTTTTGTTTTCTTTCTTTTCTTTTCTTCTTTTCTTTTCTTTTCTTTTTATTTCTTTTCTTTTCCTTTTTTTTTTTTTTTTTTTTAGTAAACTCCAATCACATATTAATTCCAGGATTCTTAACATTTGCATTTGCCTGCATTTGTGATAACTATGTTCAGAGACACATCATTACCACTATGCTGAATCTAAATTTCATAACTAAAACTGCCCCACATCAATAGAGGAGTTGTTTAATCTGAAGTGCAACAGTCACTTGATAACTATAAGATATATTAGTTAGATTATCTGGCCCAGTCCTCATGCTTTATTTCCATTTATTAGGCACCTACCATGTGCTAGAAATTTTCACATAGAGTTTTAAAAGGGTTACAGAGCTTTGCCAAAATCAGAAAACCAGTATGTAGCACAATCATATTTTTAAAAATATTTATTTATTTATTTATAATAGACATAGAGAGAGAGAGAGGGAGGCAGAGACACAGGCAGAGGGAGAAGCAGGCTCCATGCCAGGAACCCCATGTGGGACTCAATCCTGGGACTCCAGGATCATGCCCCAGGCCAAAGGCAGGTGCTAAACCACTGAGCCACCCAGGGATCCCCCACAATCATATTTTTAATCTAGATTTGTATTATGTCGAAGCTTGTATTTAATCTACCAAACCATGATGACTTTGGACATACATATAATATTGGTGTTTAAGCAGACATTTTATTGTCATAAACTGACACACCCATGGCTCTATCTGGTAATCCTTTAGGTAATATATGAAATGCAACATTGCATAAGCATATGATGGTTTTGCAAATAGCTGGTTTTCAATTTTCTTTTTGAATCAAGTATGTATATATTTCAGTCCATCTCTGACAAATCCCTTTTGGATTATATTCGATTCCTGACATTCTTTGGTAACTCTTCCTTAGATTAGAAAACATTCCACTACTGGGTATTTACCCAAAGAAAACAAAAACACTAACACAAGAAGCTACATCCATTGCAGCATTATTTACAATAGCCAAGATATGGAGGCAACCTAAGTGTCCATTGATAGATGAATGGATAAAGAAGATTCCACACACATACAGTGGAATATTACTCAGTCATGCATAAGAATGGGATCTTGCTATTTGCAGCAATATGGATGAGCCTACAGGGTATTATGCTGAGAAGTCAGATAGATAAAGACAAATATCATATGATTTCACTTACAGGTGGAATCCAACAAACAAAACAAACAAGTGAACAGACGAAAAACAGAAACAGACTCATAAATTCAGAGAACAAACTGGTGGTTGCCAGAGGAGAGGGTTATGGGGGATCATCAAAGTAGATGATGGGGACTAAGAGATACAACCTTCCGGTCATAAAATAAATAAGTCATGGGGATGAAAGGTACAGCATGGGGAATATGGTCAACAACATTGTAATAACATATGGTGCCAGATGGTAACTGCACTTGTCATGGTGAGCACTGCATAATGCATATACAGTTGTCGAGTTGCTATGTCGTACGCTCGAAACTAATACAACGTGGCATGTCAACAAAACTTCAATAACAATTTTTTTAAAAGGCAAGGTGATCCCAAATGATCGAATGATCTCTTTGACTTTGGACCCCAGTATGTGCTTCTCTCTCAAACTGTAATGAAGAAATATGGAATCACTTCACAAAGTATAAATAAATCAAATCATCACATTGTACATTTTAAATATATCACAATATGTCAGTTGTACCTCAATATTTCATTACCTATCCATCTTATTTTCAGTAGTCATGATATGTATGTTTTATCAATTACTCATTCATTTCTTTCTTCATAATGTGTGCCCTGAACAGTACCTGTTATCAATGCCTAAGTGTATAGACAAAGGTGCCTACATAGCTGGCTTTCAGGGACACAGAGACAGTATTACTACACAGATGCATTATGCATTTCTCTTTGAATAAATCTAGTATTTCACTTAAAAAAAAAAAAGAGTCCTAGCGGAGGAAAGGAGTCCTAGAAGTGTGCTTGAGGGTCTTCTAAGACGTTTTGCTATTTTGACCAGTTTTTACCGACATTTCAGTGGAAGTGAATGGACCGCTGAGAAATTCAGATGTGGGGGCCATGTCACTGTCCATTCATATCAGACATGTTGTTTATAATTTAGTTAACTTAAGTTTTAAACAAGCGATAACCTGTGCTCACAAAGATACAGTGAGATGATCACTTTTTTTATAAAGCTACATTTTTTATGATTCATTTGGTAAGCAACTTGGCAGTATGAGCAAGAGCTTAAAAATATTTACAAATATTGACCTAATAAATATGCTTCTGTGAATGTAAACCAAGAAAAACATCCTGACATCATGAAGGATGTGGGGAAAAGGAAAACATGAAAAAGCAAAGAAGTTTATTGTAACATGTTTTACTACAGTACAAAATAGGGGAGAAAACGTGAATGTCTCCAACTGGGAATTAGTTAAGTGGCCTATGGTACATTTACTTTATAAAATATTATGCACTCATTATAACGATAATTTTGGAGATTTTCTAATAACGTAGAAAATGCTTATAGTATCATATAAAGTAAATTTGCTTGCTGTAACTGCACCTGTGTCTATAATCCCTTTATACCTAATCTTCCATGCTTTTGTTCCTAAGAAACAGTTTGCAGGATTCGAACTCATATTTCTAGCCCCATGGCTCCCTCTGCAACATGTCTTCATTAAAATCTAACAGCCTTTCGTGCTCCTGGGAGAGGAGAGAATCTAAGTAGAGATGTAAAATTGAAACAGGAGGGATGAGGCTAGCCTGCAGATGAACAATACAACAATTCTAGTCTCGGATGAAATCCTGTATCTTTTTTTTTTTCCTCGTTTGCTTCCTGAAGATCCTTTAAAATCTTATTTCTCAGTGAGTAATTTTGTCTTTATGGTACAAAAGGTAATTCCCATACCTAATATTGTTTCTAAGCACATGTGAGTACCCTGCTGAGTTATATATGAGTTTTTTTATGAATATGACACAAAATGAAAATTCCATTTCTTGAATTGAAAAAAAATGTAAATTGACTTTCACGCTCAAGTGAGTTGTTTCAGGGACTGGGGGCGGGGGTGCAGGATAGATTCAGTGCATCATCTACTCTATATTCATGTGTAATTGATGTAACTTTTAGCAATTGTTCTACATTTTCTAACATCATATTTGAAGAATAAAGTAACAGACATTATTGATTTTAAACAGATGTTAGTTTGCCCTCATCAAAAGTTGTCTACTCTTGGGTAAAGGCATTAGCAGTATCTTTAAAAAGATTGTAAACTGCTGAGCACTCGAAGTTTTAGTCATTTTGTTGTTCAAGTTAGACTCTTGGATATCTCGCATTGTGCCTATTACGTAGTGAGCAATGGGCAGCTGGCATTCTAGCTGGCATCGTTTGTATTTTCTTCAGTTTTGGGGCCGTTGTTATAAAGCTCCCTCGATGGATAAACAATGCTTTGGTGTAGGGCACGAGGAACTGCTTTTAGTGACCCTGGTTGGCCAATAACAAGGATGCCATTTCTGCCAGAGCAAACAATTAAAGTTGCGAATAGACAACACATTAGTGCTGATATGTGAGAGGTTTCTAAAGGTTGTGCAAGACATTTCAAAGAGAAAAGATGATAAAAAAGAAGAGGCATATACACTGGTGATGTTAAAGATGGTTTGTTCCAATCGGGAATATACATTGTGAATTGTCACGTTATATAAATGAATTTTCACATGCAAGACAACACTGGTGAGCCATCCTTATATTCCAGGTGTCACATTAAGTTCCAAGGTTCATTACATAAGCCAACGGTATTTAGCTCTTAATGCTGGAGCTATGGGCCCTAACTCCAGTCATATGACTACAAGACTATCCACTGAGTCATGACACCGGAGTAAGGCACCTGAGAAAATGCGCGTGTGCACGTGAATGTGAAAGCACCTGTCCACACGTGCGTGCGCACACAGTGTACCTTCAAGGAGCAGGATCAGTTAGATTGGCCTCAATCTCTTGGAGTTAGATTGGCCTCAATCTCTTGTGTATTCTGGGAATAAAAGTAGTGCATTAAGATTGCTGATACGTGTAGGATTGCTAATACAGATGCACTACTTACTTACTACTTACTGCGTCGGGCATATAATCAGTTCGTAATACCTTTTAAACGTGCGAGTGAGCGGGCGGCTGTGTATGTGATCCCGTATTTATAGTGAGGATATGCTAAATGTTCTTTGTATGTGTCCTAGAGAAATTCTCTATATACTTATCAACTCAAGTCAACTTGTTCCATTTGATAGCCACATACTTTAACAGGGGAGGATTCGGGGAGCAGAGCCGGAATGTATAATTGATATCCTTTGCAGAAATTTAACATTCTCATTTCCCGATGGGTCTGCTCTTAGCAAGAGTATATTGGCAGAGCCGCCAGGACACCGGGCGTTCTAGGCTGCTTATTATCACCTTGTTATGCAGGAGCCATAAATGCGGCTTATGTGAAGAAATTCAAGTGCAGGCTAATTGTTTTAAGTGTCCTTAATGGCAGCCTTCTGAGATCATTGGTCACTATGTGCAGCATTATCCATCCTTCCAGAAAGGAAAATGCAGCATTTATAGGGAACAACACAGACTTCCGTGCAAAAAATTAAAGTAATGCATTTAACTGTTGATACAGATCAAAGGCATTCCAGCTGACAGTGTTACAGTGATTAGAATTTTAGGGCGATTCCGATTTCAATACATTGTTCACTCTCTCAGTTAAGTACATTATTTACCATAATTTAGAGCCATCCAAGTGTTAGTGTTAGGGAACACTGGCTGGTATCTAGCCAACTTCCCTATTTTCAGGATGAATCACAAAAATGTCCTGAGCTCTCCTAGCATGGCTCCCTCAATGACATCAGGAAACGTGTGACTCGATATTTTGAATGAAGGATTCTGCGTAAAAATCTAACACTTCTTTACAGATTCTCAATTTACATGATAGAATAACTCAATAGCAAAGCCTGCTTCTGGGGAAATCTGAGCCTCTGGCCACAGACCAATAGAAGACATAGCTGCTCTTCTGTATTTCTGACTGACTGACCCTGCAGCTTGTGGGGTTTTTTTGTTTTTTTTTTCCGGGGCCCGGGGTTGGTTCTTTTTTTGTTTGCATTTGAACTGAGTAATCTCATGAGCCTAAAGTCTTATCATTAGTAGTATGATTATCAGTGTTGTCGTATTTATTTAGTACAGCGTATTTCTAATATAAATAGTTAATAGCTGACTTGACATTTCTGAAAAATCCTTAAGAAAAAACAGCGCTTTACGAAGGAGAGAGAATGGTTCTGTTCTATCCCAGCAATCAGGATTCCTTGAGAGTGTAATGTGATACTCTCCTTTTTTACAACATCCTTAACACCCTTTCTCGCTGAGGCTTTTGCAGGGAAAAGGAACAGAGAGAAGACTAAGGTGAAGGTTAGGTGTACAGGGGAGTCACCTAGAGAGCGTGGATCAGAGAAAAGATGGGATCACAAGCAGTGACCAGCTCTCCAAGTGTGAATGGTCAGGATTATTGGACACAAAGTCACTGAATGCACCTAATTTATTGATCAAAAAAGCAATTTGGTCTTTGCAACCTTGTGAATATCAGAAATGGGATTTTAAAAGTCCTTACTGTGGGTATTACATGGCCCGGCTCAAAATTCATTTAACATGAACTTTCGGACAGTCCCCTAACCTCCAAGGAGGGTGCTGAGTCTGAGCAGATAAAGATAGAAGTCGGCCTCACAGGTAACTCAGTTTGGCGAGGTCAACAACCAAAATAACTATCTGAAAGATATAGGTCATAAAAAGGAACCAATCTAAAGACATATTTTCCCCTATGGAAATAAATCAGGGAAGTAGAGTCCCAGGCAGGTAAGCAAGACGGGACAGAGTGTCTTTGCTACGTGGACATCATGTGGCAGATAGTCTTCAGGAATCGGGGCGGTATTGGGCACACAGAGAGGTCAACAAGACGAGCGCAGCCCTCTCCACGTGGCCAAAGTAGACCTCTACTTCTTGACCTTAGTTGCCGCCTTTGGGTCGTCCGTTCCCTGCTTCTTCCTTCTCCTGAACATCCAGGTTCTACACCATCACTTCCATCCTGACAAGCTTATGGTTTCCAGGCTGATGAAGAGCATGGATTTAAGCAGAGGATCTTCCAAAATGCCCCGCAGAGCACCCAGATACTTGCTGGCTACCTCATCTAATTGTGCATATTATAGATTTCGTATTTGATATGAGAGTTTTTTTCTGAAGGCTGTAGTAGATGGTCTTGAGAAGCAAGTGCCTTGGGTTTTTTTTGACTCCCAAAGTATTCTACAGGTGAGGATGTCCTTGCTGCCAAGATTCCTCGCCGTCCAAGGAGGCAGCTGTACCATCAAGAAATTCCCAGGTCAAAAATCACACCAGGAAAAGAAAGACCTGTTGATACCCTTGGGTGGTGTGAGAAATACACGTGGCTTCATTAGGGGGGCACCTTCCGTCTCCTGTGTAAGTCCCTGCTCTGTTCTGGACGCCTCGTAACGATTGTCAGAGCCACTCTCACAATAGGCTTTGTCTTGTGTTTAGGATTAGGTTCTGACTGTGAGTTCACTCCACACGATCACCATCAGGGGCTGTCTCTGTACCGTAGGTGTAGGTGGCATCCAGAAAACACAGCAGCTTCACTTTCCAGAAGCCAACGATCCTCCTTCTGACGCATCATCAGGTCCATAGCCACCTGACTCTACCTCACAACCCCTGTGTCCTTCGCCTCACTAGGGCTCCTCACGTAGGCGTTGTATCTCCCAACATCAGACCAACAATCGTGAGTACAGTCCTGTAGGGTATTCTGAGAGAGACCACATTCACATGACTTTTATTATAGTACAATGGACCCTGGAATATGGACGTTAGGAGCGCCAACCCTTGGCACGTGCAAAAATTCACCCATAACTTTTGACTCCCCCAAACTTAACTACCAATAACCCACTGTTGACCGAGAAGCTTCACTGATAATGTAAACAGTTGATTAACATGTACTTTGTATGTTAGAATGTCTTGCATTAAGTAAGCTAGAGAAAAAAAATGGGATTTAAGAAAATCTCAAGGAAAGACATTTACAGTTTTATACTGGAAAAAAAATCCTGTATACATGTACCCATGCAGTTCAAACCCGTGTTGTTCAAGGGCCAGCTGTATATCATTATAATTGCTCTATTTTATTGTTATTGTTGTTAAGCTCGTACTGTTCCTACTATATAAATTAAATTGTTATCCTAAGTATGTATGTAGAGGAAGAGCAGTACATATGGGGGCACTCTCCATGGCTTAGGACCCCCTGGGGGTTTTGGAGGGTATCCCCCATGTATACGGGAGGACACCGTATAACATTTCTGAACGCCTTGCTTGAATCCATTTTTGTTGGCGCACCATATTGTCTTCGTTCATTCCTTTTTTTTTTTTTTTTTTTTTTGTCTTCGTTCATTCCTACTTAGGAAATATTGTTTGCTCTCCCTTTTGAACTCCTGCCTCAATATTCAGACCGTTGACATTATTCTCCCAGCTATAATACAACCTCAGCCGCCTCAAAGTGAGTTTTCTTCTAGTAGGTCTACTGCATATTTCTTCCCATTATTTTTTTTTTAAGATTTCATTCATTTATTTGAGAGAAAGAGATAGAGATAGATAGAGATAGAGATAGAGATAGAGATAGAGAGAGAGATAGGAGAGAGAGAGAGAGAGAGAGAGAGAGAACACAAGCAGAGGGAGAGGGAAGAGCAGGCTTCCCGCTGAGCAGGGAGCCCGATGTGCCTCCATCCAAGGACCCTGAGATCATGACCCGAGCCGAAGACAGATGCCCAATCGACTAAGCCACCCAGGTGCCTGTCCTCCCACTATTTAACCAAAGTTTGTAAGCAGAAATAGGGCTACTGCCAAAGCTATAACGATCCAGGCGCCAAAATGCCTTCCATGTGGAGTCATTTAACGTTAGAGAACATAGATGGATGTTTTTATTGAGTATTAATCCCTATGTGAAAGGAAATATTTTTGCCTTGACCAAGCCAGCATAAGTGGGTTTGGGCCCTGGTTGGAGCTGGACATGCCCATTCTCACACCTTTAAGGGATGATGTGATGGTTTTTAAGGGTTATTTGTAACGATACACAGTTACACAGTGTAGTGAAGATCTGGTCCCTATTATTTGTATTGGTTTTTCTTTTTGTTCCTCTCTGCATTCATCTACCCCTGTTGGTGCTGCTTTTAGATGCTATCATTTCCTGGAGGAACTATCACTTAAATCAGAACATTTGAATTCTTTACGATATTCCTAATCACTCCTCTCAGAATAAGCATAAAAGGCTGGTTATGCTCCCTTTTCTGGTGGAGTACAGTGGCTGGTACCCGGGAGAAATACAAAGCCTAGACCATCAAGATTGGGACGGGATGCATTCATGTGACAATCACATAATGAGTTGTGAAATCAGGATTTTTAATGAAACTCCATTGTCTGCTCTAAAGATTAGAGTATGTCATCCTCCTGAACAAGCAGAAACATTTCCAGATTGATTGAGCCGTCTTTACTGAAGCAGTATCTCCATTTATTTTGCTGGGGCCTTTAACCCCTAAGAATAGTAGCTGATTGTAATTGCATAAATGGCATAATATTTTAGAGACCTATGGAGAACTTGTGTGGAACTGAAGCCTTTTTTGAGCACAGCCTGCCATTGTACATAGTTTTTATTCATTTTCCTGATTTCATTAGTAAGGATATTTGTATGGAAATGGATTAAGGTTTATAGGTTTATTTTATTGTGCTGTAGATTCTGCTGTAATTATACCGCTGATGGATTATATTAAACTGCTTTGTGGGAAGCTTTCAAAACATATCAGGCTCCGGAAGTGCTTTTGATCTACAAAATCTGCTCTTTTTGTCCCACCTGGAGTTACTGAGAGAGTCTGCCCCTACTTAGCTCGCCCACACCTTCCAACTCATATCATTTTTCTCTTCATTTTTAGGCTTAGAGGGTGCAAATTTAGCTGTGGTAAATATACTTGAAAGACCCTCCAATCTCAAGTGTATAAATGTTCATAAAAAGTCAAGCAAAATTGAATATGAAGGAGAAAAAGAATGAATAACAGCTTTAGTGAATCTCACTGTATTTTTTAATACTTACTGATGACATTTTGTTTTGTTTTGTTTTTTAAAGAATTTGTTTATTCATGAGAGACCCAGAGAGAGAGGCAGAGACACAGGCAGAGGGAGAAGCAGGCTCCATGTGGGGAGCCGGATGCGGGGCTCGATCCCGGGACCTCGGGATCACGACTTGAGCCGTAGGCAGACTCTCAGCCACTGAGCCCCCAGGTGCCCCTACCTATGACATTTTGAATAAGAAATTCCCTAGGGTGTAGAAGCGTTTTCATGAATGTTTGAATCACAGGGGGGTGAAAGAGTTGGTGTAAATTCTGCTTGATTTCTTTCTCAGGTAGAAATGACAGAGGACAATGTCAACGAACTTTTTTTTTTTTTTACCAAGGACTTATTTGACTGGACTTTATGGGTCATCCATGTATATCATCAGATTATATCTTTGAGGCTTCAAAACTCAGGGCTTCTTCCCTGTTCTTCCTTAGTTTAAAAGCCTGGGGCATAAAAGTTTATCAGCCCATAAGTTTTTAAAATCTAGGACCAGACTCTTAGAATATCTGAACACAAGGGTCCAAGTTTCTGGTCAGTGTTTTATTCAAAAGGAAGTAATCCTAGAATCTTACTAGTGAGGCAAAGTAGAATTCAATAGCAGAGTCCTCTCCTCTGAGCACTAAACTTGTGTATCTATTGCTTATCCCATATTTCCATGTAGGTACCAAATACGCCTCTGGCATTTAACCAGTTCAAAAAGAGTAAAAGTATCTTGATTTCTGCACAAAGACCTGATCCTACCTAATAACCCCCAAATACAATTTCTCGTCAGGTTTGTCCCATCATAAGGGCATCACCATATCTCACACCCAAAACACGTAAGCCCTCTTTTGTCACTCTCTCAGATATTTTATTCAATCCAAAATCAAGTCCTCTCAATTTGCTCTAACTTAAACATTGATCTCAAATTGAGCAAGTTTTCCGGCTTCAGAATAAACACCCTGGTCTAAGCAACCATGATTTTCCTCCTAGATTACTGGAATAACGTCCTTCCAAGCATGTCTTCTTACCTTTACCCTTGTATGTCTCCGGTACATTCTCCACCTGGAAGCCGGAGTGATCTTTTAAAACTGAAAATCAAAACACATCAATCTCTCATGCAAAGCTCTCCAGTGGTGTGCCGTGGTAGTCGGAATTTATTCCAGATCCTGTCTTGGAGCCTATTCACTTCCATTACCTTCTTGCCGTGCCTACCTTCCTGACCACATCCTCAACCCTTCGCTCCTTTGCACATTGTTCCTCAGAAACACTGTCTTCTTGTCATTGCTAGGACGCACTCAACTCATCTGTGTCATAGAAATTTTATACGTTCTTTTCTCTCTACCTGGAATGTTATTTCTCAACATCATTCTGCATCTCGCTTCCCATTCATTCATGTCCCACTGCAAATGTCTCCTGCTCACAAATGCCTTTTAGAGTCATCCTCTCCCAAATGACTGCTCCTCTCTTTCCTTTATCTTGTTCCCTATTTTTTACTTCACAACAGTGACCTCTGTGTGTATATTCCATTTCACATTTAATCACGTCCTTTTATTCCTGTTTCTCATAATAAATTGTAAAATTCTGGTAAGGTGGAGATTTTTCCTTTATTCACTGATGTTTGCCAGTTTGTAGCTTAGTGCCTGGTACATGATAGGCTCTCAACCAGCATTTGATCACTTAATGACCAAAATGAATGAATGAAACAAAGAGAGGTTAAGATGGAGTCTCAAGGAATTTGAAGAAAGGTACATAAAGAGGACGGGCTGGGAAGATCTGAGAAAAAACCTGGAGTGCTACTAAATATGGTAGACCCTTGACTTCTCTTCCATGAATATGTATTCCAATGAGATATTCAGTGCTTCTTAGAAAAACAAACAAGTCATCAAACTGGCATCTGGGAATGGGGGGAAAAGCAAAGGAGAAGTGGAATCATTTAGAAGCTGCAGACTGTTCCTTTAGCAAATGACTGAATGCTAAATTTAATTGGATGTGCTCCACTAGAGAAAATAGTCTACTCATTAAAACATCAATACTTGAAGTTCCAAGCAATCTGGCATCTTTTTTGAATTACAATATGTGCAAAAGAAAGACTCCTACAATATTTTATCCCAATAATAGTTTTCATCCATAATTTGTATTGGGTGTGCAATCTGTGGAGATGAAAATTTTCTAGACATTGATCATCTGATTTCGAATCAATGTTATAAATATATTCCTATCTGTAAAACGGATAGATTGTTATATTCTAGTCCCCTGAGCTTAAATCAATTCCACACACACAAGGTTCATATATGTTTTACCTTTTATTTGTAACCCAAAGTAAAAGATCGGCTTTGTACAGTGGAAGGAATGTAATCAGTCCAAAATCCTGAGTTTTTGTCCTTGGTTTAAACTCCAGTAACTCCTTACACTTAGACTCGTTTTTCAAACTCAGTTTCCCCGTATACAGATTAGAGATTTTTTTCCCCAGGTCTTTCTGAAGATCAAATGATAAAACATCTATGCCTGAATTTTATAAATTTAAAAATAGTGTTAGGAATATAATAACAACAGATATTAAACTGGCAGAGGTAGTCTTAATAACTTTGATTTAATAGTTTTTGATTTATATACCAGTTTGGCAGTAAAATGTGAACTTAATCCTATGGTCTTCAAAATCCTATGCAACAGGGCTCTGGACTATTACTCCCGACACACTGAATTTGTCACATTGGTCTTGCTCTCTTTCTAACATGTCCAGCTCATTCCACTTAAAGGTTCTCACTCGTTGCTCCTTTTCCCTAGAAGTTTCTTTCTCCAGATGACCTGGTCCTTCGCCACATAGAGGATGCATTTCAAACGATATGTCCTCAGAAAGACCTTGCTTGACAACTCCATGTAAAGAACCGCCATCTCTTACACGTACCTTCACAAAATAGGTGCTTCCTGGAAATTTTCCAAGTTGTCTGGACTTAACAGCCCTTCTACACTAGCGGAGTTTTTGTATTTATGTATTGCTTTATCTATGTATTTATTGATTTCTTCAATCTGCCCTTCATTACTCACTTTTTACAAAGAAATATAAGTTTTGTGAGAGCAGGAAATATTGTTCATTAGTCTTCATTTAGATTCATGGTTGTAGAAGGAAGGAAGAAAGAAGAAAAGAGAGAAGGAAGAAATGGTGAGAAGAATAAAAGAAAACAACTTTAAATTGGAAAATCTTTGTGAGAGGTTATGACATTATTGGCATATAATGAATCCCAATAAGTGATAGTTGTAATGGTTATGGCTATTTTTGCCACTCTTGCTGGCATTGCATGCATTCAGTCCTCAGGAGATGGGAAATATAATAGATCTTAAGATTAGCTAGGGCATCATTGTTCCTAGAAAATTCCTAGGAACTTCCTAGGGAGAATTAATGCCGTATTTAGCACTTAGCTGCTGCCCATTTACCAGTGGGATCATCAGCAGTGTCATGGAAAACATTATAAGAAGCAGTTGGGGGAACTAATAACCGGAAATTTGGAGAAGAAAAGTAATTGGTAAAATCTTGGTTTTCTGAATCGTTATGTCAAGGTATAACCCTTTGACTTTGAAAATTTCAAAATGTGTTTGTTTCTGTTAAGCATTTCATGGCTTATATATTAAAAACATATATTGAGATTATTGGGGCTTTTTGGTTTACAGAAAGATCTATTAATATTTTCTATAGATATTCAATTATTAATGAGATTGTAACAGTTTTTCCATCTGTGGAGAAATGCCAGATTTATTTGTCTTTTAATGCTACATGTTGACCAATAATCAATCCCCCAGGTGTCACTGTGTGTGTTGAAGAAGAAATTCAAAACATTGTTTTATAGGCATAAATTCTACATCATTTACCTATGAATAAGGCATCACAGGATTTATGGCAAAACGATTTTTAAAAGTAATTTGTAGAAGGATGATAAAGTAGTAGAAGAAAGATCCACAAATAAGAGTCTAACTTTAATAAAAAATGATAGCAATAATAATTAAAAATAATACCATTACTATAGTTGTTATTAATATGCATGTTGTTTTGAAAAATGGAAAGTATTATCAGGGAGAGATTTGATAGGAAGAATGTTCCTGCTTCTTACATAATCCTCCATGTTCTAGGCACGTATGACGCTCAGAAAATAGCATTAAAAGTGAAGAGTAAAATAAATACTTCACGTTCAACATTGCTTTATTCAAAACCCCTCTTTGTCTTAACAGGTAAGGTTCTCCTGATGGCCCAGTATAGGCTGAGCAATTGTAAGTGGTTCGGGGTGTATTTTAGTAGGGCATGTAAGAGAGGCAGCAATTTACAAATGAAATACTTATTGTAAGTATTAGGAGGTTTAATTTGAAAGGAAACTCTTCTTTAGAGAATCGTCTTGAATCATTATCTTACTGTAGTGCTAAGTGTACTGTGCTATATATATTTTCAAGCTAAGTAATAACCCAATTAATATTTGAAATTCTTGAAAACTGTTCTGGTGACTGCACTCAAAAGATGGCCCGGGCAGGAAGTAATTCCAGGGAAGTTAGGGGAAGACATTCCTTCCTGACATTTTTTTTTTCTTTTTCTAAGCTTTGGGTGCTTTATATTCTACTGGTTTGGTCGTTAATCATTCTTCTCTTTTGCCAATTACCTCCATAATTATTTTTTTCCTTTCATAAGTCTCCTTCTTTTGTCAGCTTCCCCTTTCCAAAGATTTCAGATCTTTTCAGAAAATCATTCTTGAATAAAGCCTGTAGGAGATCCTTAAGACACTCTTTCACTTGGGCTGATTTTTATTGTGTTTTTCTCATTAGCAGTCTTCCTTCAAGGATTAGAATGAAAGAACCAGGTGTATTATTTCATATGACCTCATTTGTTGGAATTCGGTGTTTGCATAATGATATTTGACTTACGGACAGAACTTTTGTTCATGGTTTTGAGATTTAGATTTTTTTCTTTTCTTTTTTTTTTTTTTAGCCCCTATTCAAAAGTTAATAAGACCAAGACATTGCAAAGTAGACATTTTTAAAATTTCTATTAGAAATAAACAAGGACGTTGAATTACACAAAAGCTAGCCTAAGCACTCATTGGAAATCAAACCCACTGTAGAACCTATTGTTTCGGATTGCAAAAGAGTTTGGTTAGAGGATGGTAAGTTTGAGCTTTTCTGTACTTCCTAATTTTATTTCTTGAAGCCCTAACATCTCTTTGTTCTTGGAACCCCCCTATAAAAACAGTATCAATGCTGTATGGGTGCCTGCTACTTTTTTTTTTTTTTGCAATAATTAAGCTAATAAAAGATTTGGGCATGTGTATTTAATTATGGATTCTTTATATGTGTGAATTTCCTTGATGAGATAAAAATAAGGTCTCTAGCAGGTATTGGCGATACATATTTATGCTACTGAAATACATTTGGACCAGTTTGTAAATATACGCCTGAACATTTGTACAGGGATGTATTCACTCCTACGAGAAATACTAAGCATTTTGTGAACCAGTAACATGAATCCAGCATAGTCCCTGCAAATAAGGAACAATCTTTGTTAAAATGGAGTCTAATACATAGGATTATAATATTGGGGAAGAGGGCCATTTGGACAATTTGGAAAGGTTTGGCATCTGCGTAAAGCCTTGAGATCGTACTTCAATAACTGGAAATAAGAAGGGTGGAAAGTGACTTGATGGGATGAGCACTGGGTGTTATATTCTATACGTTGGCAAATTGAACACCAATAAAAAATAAATTAAAAAAAAAGAAGGGTGGAAAGATAACCAGGCTGAAGGAATGTTCTTGAAAAAGTCACATGGAACGAGCCCTCCCTTGAAATGTCAGAAATGGGAAATGAGGAAGCAATTTTTCCCAGCTAATGTCCTAAAATTGGCTCACTTTAACAATATTTCTGCAAGCTATTATTTTAATTTTTTCTTTTGGTTCTTTGCTATTTCAACTAAGAGTGTTATTACTGACTTATGCATTTAATGTTTGCTTGAATTCACTAACACACATTTGAAACTTACTTTCTTTCTCTATCCCAGACTTCTGATCTGGGGGCTCTTTCATCTGCTTCAAGAACTCGCTTCACAATTTTTGTTAACTGAAGTTCTGATGTGATGCATGATCTGTTTTTGTTTGTCTGTCATGCTTCTTTTTCTATCATTTTTCTTTATTACTTAATTGGAAGAGTTTGTGTGTTTATAACTCATAGAATCATTAATCTATTTGGATATTTTGTGCTTTCTATTTTTCCACCTGTTGTAGTTCTTTACTCTTTCTGTCCCCCCACCCTCTCTTGCTCTCTCATCTGATTTTGATTGATTGAGAATGGCCTCAATCAGTTTTTTTCCCCTTTCAGGTGTGATATTAATGCCCACTGAATGACTAATCTAGAAATTACATATGCATCTTTAACTCATCAAATTGTAATGCCAATCAAGGCCAATATTTTCCCTCCTGAATAACAGAGAAATTCTGTATAATTTACATATTTTATTCTCCTCCTAAATTATACGGTGTTGCTTTTGTGTATTTTCATTAATTTAAACCCCACAAAATATTATTTTGCTCTAGATAGTCAGTGTTTATGTACACATTAGTGATCTGAACTTTATTCCATTATGGAACTCTATCTGGGATCATTTCCCATTGGACTAACACATACCCTTCAGGCATTTACCTTTAGTGTAGGTCTGAGGACAGGGACTTCTCTTTTTCTGTGTGTATGTCTTAAATGTCTTTACTTCTGAAGAATATTTCCACAGAGGATTGAATCCTAAGTGGGCTACTGTTTTTTTGCTGTGTTATTTTTTTTCCACACTGAAAATATCATTCTACTTTCTCAAGCTTCCATTGTTCCTGTTGAGAGGTTAGGTGTCAAACTTCTGTTCCTTTGAAAGTAGTGTTTTATTTTTCTCCTGGGTTTTTTTTTTTTAATTTTTATTTATTTATTTATTTTTTTATTTGCTCTTTGCTTTCCATACTGGTTTGCTCTGATGTGTCAGGTTGTGGATTTATTTTCAATTATTCTGCTTGAAAAATTTTGAGGTTTTTGAAACTGAGAATTTTTTTTTCTTTTTGATCTGGAAAATTATCAGCTGTAATCTTTTTAATATTTCTTTTGCATTTACTTTTTTTCTTCTTTTCCTTCCAGTATTGTCCAACTTTTTTTTCCCTATGTTTTCTGTGTCTCCAGTTTACTATGTCTTGTCTTCCCAAGCTGAAATCCAGATACTTTTGACCCACATATATTCCATTTCCCTAACTGTTTTCTGCTCTAACCTACCATTAGACATGTCCAGGGAATTATTAAATTTAATTTTTTTTTCACTTCTTAAATTTCTATTTGCTATTTTACCTCCTTTATTTTCCTTCTCCCTGCACATATTTTCAGCTTTGTTGTTTATTTGTTTAAATATAACTATCTTCTTTTATAATGTTGTTGGCTTGATGTTTTCAATATTTAAACTGCAATGTGAATCTCTTTTTGCTCTGTATTATTTTTCTTCTGGTTTTGCTCATATTGTCTTATTTCCTTTGTAACTGGATAAGCTCTGTATATCGGTCCTCGCCTTCCAAAAAATGTGTGCCAAATTCCTGAAGCCCAGAATAAATATCCTTTTTACAGAAAAATGAAGTGTTTGATTCTGCTAGATGTCTGGAAGACTGCCATTTGGGGACTCCCTAAAATTAGGTTTATGGCTCAAGGTTCCCCTGTTCTACCTAGATTAAGTATAAACCTAATGAAAGCCACACGGTGGCTGAAACTTCTCGGGAACATTTTGTTTTCCTTTTATTCAAACTGGGATAAACATGCAAGTATTTTTTTTAACTTGGTTACTTACTTTTTAAGGAGAGAAGGAGAAGCACATTTATGCTTGCCCATGCTCAAAGTTCGAGGTAATGAGGGGAGGGTTCTCTGTAAGGCTCCTACTTTTGATGAGGCTGGCCCTCAACTTAGTGTTTCTTAGTACCTAAGGGTAGTACGTCACAGTCCAGAGTGTGATACTGGCAAACGTCACCAGGTGAAAATGGCTTTGTGCTTTAATGCTTTAGCTTACTATCTTTTCAGATCTATAAATCTTTTAGGAGCTGATTATATGCTTTATTCTAAAATTCCTGTTATTTTCATAGGAAGATGATTGAGACAAATCTTACCTACTGCACTGTAAGTTTTTCTGACTTCTTACTCTTCCAATTTTGACCACCCTTTCTGTAATTATTTTTGCATATTATAAAATTCTACAATGTGTCTACAACGTGTCTTCTTAGTTGAGGTTCATATATTCTCTACAAAAAAACAAAACAAAAACAAAATAATGAGCTCCGTTGAATAACTGATATTTTTAATTTTCCTATCATTTTGTATTAATTTTCTCATTATTTCCTTTCCTCTTTTACCAGTTAAGTGACACTAATTCCTATAGTTTAATAGCCATTTCTCTCCACTACATTATCTTTCCTTCCATGAATAGGGCACATTTGTGTAGCTCATAATCTTTCACTGGCTAGTAACTTGCAATTTTCATATATATTATATTATATTATATTATATTATATTATATTATACTATACTATATTATATATGAAGCATACATATATATGTGTATATATATATGTTTTAGAACACTAAAATAGGTATATGCACATAGTGAGAAATCAGAGCAATAGATAGAAAATAATCTGTGATATTTTGACACAACTCTTGTTATCATGTCGGAGTATTTCTTTTCACTTTAGCTTAGTAGACTTTTTATTACAAAGCTGTTAAGCATAATAAAGCGATACATCTCTTCTCTCTAGTTAACATGGGCAAATGCTCATTTAGTAATGTTATCTCAACTGGTTTATTGCTGACATTTATTAGTGAGTGCGTAATATTGCATTAACTGGTAGGCTCGAGTTATGAGCTAATACTTTGAGGATAATTCATCTGTGTTTGACTTCTAGATCACTGTTATACCAGAGCAGTTTTCTCAAACTGTTCAGAAGTCATGAATTCAATAACAAAAATAACAGTAGGGTTTTTTACATGAGATAATACATATAAAACACTTAGACATGTTTCTGGAACATAGCCAGCACTCTGATGTTCACCATTTTTCATACTCAAAATTTCCAACAGGTTGGGATACAATAATACACAGAGTTGAAAGGTTATATGCATTGTTATTTCCCAGAAGTTTTAGATAAACAATGTAGAAAACTAACAACATAAACCAGTTGAAGTTCTTCCTTTTCTGGAATTTTAAGACTCATCCAATTAAGAAAGTGACACTTTGGACATTTAGAGCAGAATTATGTTTTGTGTGTATGGGAGGTATTTTCTTACTACAGCATGATTTTATATGTTTTTCATAGTTTCTCAACACTGGTTCAGCTGATAATCAGGAACTTTCTTTTCTTTTTAAAAATGTTGTACATAAAATCTATGGCGATAATTAACTGCATCATCACACATTCATACTTCTACTCTAACTTAAATTGATTCATTTTTTTTCATATGTGGGTATAGTACATCTGTAGCTGTCTCAGTACATGCCATGTGGACAGATTGATCACTTCTAAAGCCTCTTTTCTCACAAAGAGTAAGTTTCTGCTCTGCAGATACTTACAGAAGGTTTTCAGTTTGCTGAAGGAGCAGGACAAGTTGGGGCCAAGGGAGCCTCTCCCCCATTTATAGGATATAGACAGTCACAGCTGGAAAGCATCTTAGAGGCCACTTATTTTTCAGGTGATGAAACGGAGCCCCTGAGAGTGTTCCCCTTTCATACCAAGTGACAGCACATAGCTAGTCACCTCCATGCTCTGGAAGAGTCAGTCAGCCCCTATCTTGACAATATCAGCTGGTTATTTCATGTGTCTCATTGGGCTGTCTCATCAGTGATTCAAAGGACTCCTATAATCTCCCTGGATCTTAAATTCTGAATCATAATGACTTTCCCACAGTACTTACCCCTTTGAAGAGCTGTTCAAGTTTTTCTAAATTCTTCTTAGATTTTCTGCTACATTTACAGACACTTACTCTTATTTCCATTATTCATGAAGGCATGCAAACAGTTGGAAAATCTCAAAATGTGAGCCCAATGATTTCTTTATTTTTAATTCCTGAGCATATTGGATTAAGTCCACCTTGAAATGTCCTCTAGACATTAATTTTCAGGTGTTGTCTTATAAAGACTCTATTTTGCTTTTGTTCGCAAACAGAGCACAGATGTGCGATTTGGCTGGACCACTGAGAAAGACTTTGGCACCTAGAAACAGAAGGTCACTACTCAAATGGACTTAAATGAAATTTGTACTCAAATGTACAAAGCAATGAGTCTTATTGAAGCGTGACATATTAGGTGGGGACAGGTCAAGCTACAACAAAAACAAGACTCCAAAATACGTGGTTAAACAAGATGAGAGACTATTTATCGAGATGCAGGTAGACCATATTAGAGGGGTGGGTATTCAGGGCAGCTCTGTGGTTCTACTCTATGAAGTCATCTGCCAAAAGTTCTGTTTGTTATTTCTCCAGCATCCTATATGATGTTATTATCATTCTTCTGGTCATTTCTGGCTCCTTCGACTCCAGATAAATGTTCTATCCCATCGGAGAAGGGAACAAGAAGTACAAAACAAGCCGTTTCCTTTTAAAAGAGTGACATGAAAGTTGAGAACTGATCACTTCTGCTCAGGTTCTGCTTCCAAGGACTCACTCTCCAGCACATACCTAGCTGTGAAAATGGCCTAATAAAATTGAAGCGAGTGAGAGGAGAGTAGATACCACAGGGGTTGCTGATGGGAAGAATCAGCAGCACCAGCCACAGGCGGGTTTCATGGTGCATTGATCCAGTGGCTCACATGTGTCAACTGTGTCCTTTTGATCTTTTCTACTATCACCAATGTGTCAGTTTCCCCTTATGCCAGTTCTCCTCCCTGTTCTGGTGGAAGAAAGCCAGAGATGCTCCAACTTCCCAGATATTCAGGAGCATAAAGGACAATCCTTTTCCTAGGATTTTCTATTTGGAGTGATTTAAACTTACCCAGAAGTCCTTTAGCAGACTCACAGGGTCATACACGCCCACTGATGGATCCACAAAGGGAATCAGAGCACTGTTATTATTTAGAACAGTCAGTATTAACTGCTGAGTGGAGAGTAGTAGGTCATGACCCTGAAGCCACAGAGATAAGAGGTTGATGTCTGACAAAACCTGGAGTTCTGATTTCAAGGAAGAAATGGGAGGATGGATAGAAAGTAACCACTGCTCCCTGTGCAACTAGATCTAGATGGTGAGACCAATGAAAGTACAGATTTCCAGCTTAAAGTGGCTCCAGGAATCTTATAATCACCTTCCTCCACCATTCCCCTCCAAACAAATAAAGAAATTAAGGTACAGATAGTTTAAAGGACTTATGCAAAGTCGTATGGCAAACAAATGGTTGAACTGTAGAATTTAATTCTTCCAGAAAACCCCAAACAAGCAAATGTGCATATAAATAAACAAAGCAACCCATTTTTCAACATGTTTATGTTGATAAAGCAACAGCTATATACGTTTGTACACATGAATGAACAGCGAGAATTCATTGTAAAACTCGCTCAGAGGGCCCTTGAAGATAGCACTGTCTATAAGTCGCAATTTTCCACTTCTACTCTTCAAGGAAAGTGAATTCTCTTCCTCTCTCTGACTTCCGTCAGGTCCAGACATTTGAAAGGTACGGCGATTTAAATCAGGCAGTGTTGGTTCTGCAGTTATCATGTAACTGGCTCAGTATAGAAGAACAAAGGTGGAGGGTGGGAGGGGAGAAAATGTGGGAGACAAGAATTCTACATGAGGAAAATGAAGCCAGAAAGTCAGTATAGATGCTGGAGAAACACGAGGGGTCAGAAGAGATATTATGGACCTTAGTGTACAAAATATCTATGAAGTAGGTGCGTTTAGATTCCCGGTTTGCACAGTTCCGTAAGAAGAGACTGCCTGTCAGAACAGAGGTGTCGCCGCGGAGTGCTCGGTGCGACAAGGACAAAGACGGGGGACCCTAAGACGGAGAGCTGTGAGAGGAAAGGACTGTGCAAGCTGGAACTCTAAACCCATCTACTTCTTAAATACTTTCTGTAGCAAGAAGAATGCAGACTCATTCTCATCTCAAATCAAACAAGAATGGTGACTGAGTGGCCCTAGGAGATGAACCAGAGAGCCCCACAGTGGTACACAGAGATCCCACTGGGCTCAGACGAGCCTGTGCCTCAGTCCTCTCCAATTTCAACTGTGAGCTGCTCTCTGAAGAGTGAGGGAGACCTTTAGGGGATTTTTAGCAGGGGATGAAAATTAGATCATTAGGAAAAAAAAAAAAGATGAATTGGACATGTGTGTGGATGAAAAAGTAGAAGGTGGAAAGAAAGGAGTTAATGAAACCAACTGAGGAACCACGTGGTAACCAGGAGGCAAGGTTTTGTTCTATTTTGTTTCTTTTTAGTGAAGATCTAGAGGACTCGAGGACTCTCACAGGCACAGGGGAAAATAGAACACAAAGGAGAAAATCCTTAAAAAGGGGGAGGTAGCAGGTCACAAGATATCTCCTGAGGTCAAAATCTGAAGAGACGTATGGACACATTTCAGGTCAATTTAAGTACCTAGAGCTTTCAAAAACTGCAGTAAGCCACCTCCTCGGGCAGCAGCCCCTCCATCCCTGAAGGGCATCAACCTGGGGTGGAAGGAGACCTGGAAAAAGAAGTATTATCCTAACTTCTGTGTCCAGTGTGGTTGGGCAGAAAGATAACCAAAATCCTTCATGTCAATCATGCAACTATTTCGTGACTATATTCTGGAAACGTCCTTAGATGGAAGAGCCTAATAAACACAGAGAAAATATTGACAAGAATCTGGAAGAAACTCCGTGTAGGTTACTGAACTTGAGAGAGAGGGAGGAAAGGAGAGAAGGAGAGAGCGCGGGAATACAAGTAGATGTAACGTGTGTATTTACAATCCATGGTTTTCAATTGAGGACTTTTTTTTTTCTTCCATCGGGGTCATTGATTAATCCCTGGAGGCATTTTTGCCTTTCACAACTGGGGGGGGGGTGTTACATCTGAGAGGGAGAGACAGAGAGCCCAGCCCGCACGCCGGAGGAAAGGAGCGGTGCTGTCTGGCCCAGGAGGTCGATGGGGAGAAACCCTATTTTAGATGAAAAGGTACACAGCCTCTCCCTCGCTTTCCTATCTGGTTTGCAATTCTGTGTGCTGTTGGTCATGTATTGTGCTGATTTACTGATACACGTGCAAGGGATGCCAGGAGCTGGGTGATTTCCCTAGTGCGTGCCGTAAGGAAAGCATCAGAAATAAAATGTGTCTAAGAGATTAGAATAAGTCTGCATTCTTCTCGCTGTGAATGACTTCTTATTCTGTTTCATTATTAAAATGGGCCGCTCTTCTCGGAGGCGTAGCATTACTTAGTGTGACATCTCATTTAAAATTGTCCTTGAGAACTGCGGATAATCATATTGTACGTGGCTTCATAATTTGACTCGGAAGCTGAAAACCAACCACGTTTGTTAAGCACTTTATTTGAAATTGGTTAATGTGTGGAAAAAGTCATAAATTAGAGTGACACCTCTCAAAAAGGCCTATTTAAATCGCACCACAAGGAAACCGTGCCTTAAGTCCAACAGCAAATTTGTCATTAATATAAAACTTGCCGACTATTCCGCGAGGAGGACTTTCCTACTGTGGACGCTGTCAAACACCTGGCAATGACTGTGTGGCAAAGGAGGGGCTCTCCCTGTGGTGCAGTCATTAGAAGAGACCTTAGAGATAGCCCAGTTTTGTTTTTTTTATTTTTTTTTAATAATAAATTTATTTTTTTATTGGTGTTCAATTTGTCAACAAAGATGAATGGATAAAGAAGCTGTGGTCTATGTATACACTGGAATATTCCTCAGCCATTAGAAACGACAAATACCCACCATTTGCTTCGACGTGGATGGAACTGGAGGGTATTGTGCTGAGTGAAATATAAAATAGGTAATGCATAAATATTAAAAATAGGGAAAATATAAAATATATAATATAAAATATAGGGAAAGGGATTGCCCAGTTTTAAATGAGGAACTAGAGCTCAGAGAAATGGAGTCTTAAGGCTCCTATTGGGTATCAGCAGTCTCCTGGTGGACTCGAACCTGGGTATTCTGATTCCCAGCCTGCTGCTGCTCCCAGGACTTCAGGGGATCTCCGTTCCAGAGGAGAACCCAAGCTTCAAGGGGTTGTCTGATGCAGAGTCCCCCCAACATGGCATTTGTAGTCACTGGAGCTGAATGATGCTGAAGAAAGAAAAAAAATGCCATGACCCAATAAGACTGGGAAATATCACATGCTCTACCTCAAGGGTACATTTGCTTCAGAATTGCTCATGAAAGGGATCTAAATTCATTGTAGTCAAAAGCATAGTTAACTTAAAAGACTTTCAACTTTGCCTATCGTGAATTGACTATGGGATTATGAATTCATTGATCGTTAGCTAGTGTCCCGTGGTCCACAGCTTCATGCAAAACACGAAAACTGGCCAAATTCCATCATGGTTAATGTTTTAAACCTGGTCCCTCTGTCTGAAGTGACTTCCCTCCTTTCCCTGCAAGATCTCACATTGAGGCATATCCTCCGAGAAGCTTCCCTGATCTCCTGGGCTGGGCGACAGTTCTCTACGTTGAAGTATCCCGTGAAAATATCTTCTACAGGACACTTCACAGTGTAATTTGTAATTGTGTTTTCTACGCCACTAAGGAGTGTGGTCCTTGAATGGTTTTTCATTCCCAGCTTATTAATAGTGTTAATACTAAAGCAGATCCTTAATGAACGCAACCTTAGTAAACAAAATCTGTAGTTTCTCTTCTAATAGCTTTAAAAAAGAACATGCCAAGGCTTCCTTGCAAATC